>NW_010972653.1:5223577-5261402 GCF_000737465.1 Haliaeetus leucocephalus
TCCGGTGTGGGCCCGGCCCGTCGCGGCGGGAGGGAGCTAGGCGGAGGGCTGAGGGAGCGGGCGGCCGTCCGGCCGCTGGGGAGGGGCTGGGAGCCGCCGTGCGCCCGTCTCCCGCTCGGGGATGGGGCGAGGGCTCTAGGCCGTGCGGGCCGCGCTCCGGGGTGGCCGGCGGGTGGCTCGTGGAGTGGGGGGCAGCGCCTGCAGCCGCCTTTGGGCCGTTGCCGGTCCGAGCCGCTGTGCCCCCCGGGGCGGGGGGGACACGCCGCGCCGCCCCGCCCCCGGTTACTCGGTGGGTAACTGGCGTGCGGCCTAAAGATCCCAGCAACAACAACAACAAAAAAGAAAATGGTGCTTATCTCTCACACTAATTAAAAAAAAAAAAAATCCGAACCGCTTTGATTTCCAGTAAATTGTGATGTTTTACTTGCCCGGCTGCCCTGAACTGGGATCTAGTGCTGTAAGGGCAGTCGGAAAGTAATGACTGAAGACAAAGGGAGGAGTCCGTGGGGAATTGCACTTCCTCTTCCCCTCCCCCTGCTGCTGGGTCTTCTGTGCCGAATAAATCGGTAACCCTGTTAAGTAGTCCCCCGCGGACCCCTTTATAGAAATACCGAGGGTGCAGCTAACACTGCACGGGGCCGAACGGGGAAGGCTCTCGCTCACCGAGCACAGATGTGCAGGGACGGGTGAACTTCAGCACACCGAGTTCTGCTGCAGAAGGGGGTGGGTATTTAAGGAGGAAGTTCACAGAATCATCATCCAGTAGCAAAAGGTTTTTTTAACAAATCTTCAGAGTTACAATTTGGCTTTTTGATGAGGACTAGCAATACCAGCATGTAGATGCCTTAGTTGGTTTAACCGTGCTCCTGTCTATCTAATTTGCTTACCTTAGAAAACAACTTTCAAAACCAGATTATCTGAGGTTGGTTTTTTTGCTTTAATGTCAAGAACAGATTTGCGTTTTCCTGGCTTAGATGCTTGTAGGAAAATGAGCGGTTTATTTGCTAAAGATGAATTAAATCTTGAAAATTTCACTATAGAAAGGAAAGTTATACTACCAGTTCATGAGTTATAGCTTAAACAGAAATGCAGTGATACGTGACTAGGTGAATTTCACCATGTGCTTTCTTTCATGAGTTCTCTTTAGCAGGTGTTTTTGCATAAGCTAGAACTTCTCTATTTGAAGAGACAGAAATGGCTGAGTGAACTCTGTTCAGCTTCTGAATGTATTCTGCCAGAGATCTCTTTAGGTGATGCCACAATATGCTGATTTCGATTTAATGCTCTCTTTCCATCTATAAAAGGGTTTCTCTCTTGAGAATGACTGTAATGTTCAAGTAGTTTTTTCCATCCTTGTTTTCTTACTCTACCCCAGTGGCAGCTGCTACTGTAGGTCACTGTAACATGCTGTGACAGCCACAGATCGCCTTGGAAGTCTGTTGATCAGTGCTGTTTGTGTGGGGCATACTGAAGGGAGAGAGCCAATCTAATGTGTGAATCTGGTGGTGGAAACCAACTGAGATCACGCCAAAAGAAAAGGCTTGGGTCCTAGGGCTAGAAGAAGCCATTAGGAGGGGGAGTGGTGCAGTGGATAGGGCACTGGGTTGCAGTGTGGCAATTCAGTCCTGACCTCTGGCAGAGTAACCTGGAAGATGTTATTTGTCAGCTTCTCTCACCTGCAGAATAGGTGTAATGAAACTGGCTTTTTTTGAGCAGGACTGATAAAGTGTAGGTGATGCTGTGCAGTCTGTGTACCATGTACTGTAGGGTTTCTGCATTACTGAACTGTATCTTCCTCTCATATTCAGTCTTGAGAGAGAATGTGCAGCTTACCATGCAAGTTATTAACCGCTTGCAGCAAAGCTAATTGTTTTTTGCCTAGTTCTAACTGCAGTGTCTGAGCTCTTACTTCCTCCAGTCTTTGGTGGATTAGGAAAAGTCTTTTGCTATGTGAATTTTGTTACAGAGATGCTTGTCATCTTTCATCAAGTCATCTCTCAAGCTCTCTGACTAGGTAGAAGGAAGGATTACGAGGTTTTATGTGGAAAGTTGCAAGCAATAATAAGATCCCGAAGTGACCAGAAGTATGAAGTCTTCTTAAGAGAAAGCAATTTCCTTGTACATTTTAATGATAACTTTTTTTTTAGCATTCTAAGAGTGCTGGAGTTGTGAACCAGAGAGATTTAGCTGTTGTTCTCCAGTCTGTTGCTAGAGAGATGAATTACTGGTAGACCAAGATCCTTATGACCAAGAATGAAGGAGCTCCTTACACTACCAGTGCATCAAGTGCTGGTCCTAAAATCACCGTAACTGTACTAAGACTAGTTGGGACAGTCCTGCATTATGTGATCCTATAAAAGATATGTTTGAGTGCCTGCTGTGCAAGAGGTGTGGACAGTTGGTTTAGGAGTTTCTGTGAGAAAGAACTGAAAGAAAACATAGCTTATCATGGGGATACCTGTGGAAGTTCTGCTGGTTTTGTACCAGTAGTATTTAGGGTAGCAGCTTTGACAAAAGACTGTCTGGAGGGCCATAGCAGGGGTGGCATAATTCCAGTTAGCTTTAGGCACAGAGAATATATTATATGATCCTGTGGAATCAGGATTTAAGTGAGGAGGGAAAGCGTATATCTTGCCTTAAATTCCTTTTTTCCAGCCAAACTGGAATCCCTTTCCCTGATTTCCTCCCCCTGCTGCTGATTTGCAGGCAGTGGGGAGGTGATTTAGCCATGGCAACAGGAGAATCATAAATGTTCTGCAGGAATGCTGACTGCTTTGCTTTTTTGTTCTAGGCACAGTGAGCTGTACGTTATTCCTGGCAGTTAACTGTTTATATTCAGCCAGTGATGATGTGATAGAGCTAACACCAACTAACTTCAACAAGGAGGTCATTCAGAGTGAGACCCTGTGGCTCGTGGAGTTCTACGCCCCATGGTAAGAATTACAGCTGTGTACTTATTTGCTCTTAGCATGGAGGAGCAGCATAGGAATCTGCTGCTGATCAGTCCAGGGTTTCATTCAGTTGTTGGCAGTACAGTTATCAGTTTGATGGCCTTGTGACTAGCCAAATAGCTGTAGTTGGGATTCCTATTTTAAATATCGTCAAGAGTGGAAAAAGGCAGGAATTGGTTTCAAGTTGGCAAGTAGGATCTAATAACAAAAGCTTGTATGCCATTTTACTACTTCAATTTCTCTACTGAAATTAGTATTAAAAATGACTGATCAGAGTGGTTAGTGGATCAATAAGTAAGTGAGAAGGCTGCTCGCTTCTCTCTTTCTGAACCTAATTCTCATGTGAAAGCACAGATCTGAATTCACACTTGGAATTTCCCATTTCCATTGAAAAATACTGGCTTTGTGCATCTTAATTTAGCACCTCTATCTCCCATCCTGCTCATGTCCAGTGTGTGGAATCTCTTCCACATAAATTCTGGTGATGTATATTCCATCTTTGCACAAATCCTCTGTGCTATTGCCATCCAAAGCTCCATGTTCTGTAGAAAGGGGCCTTTCATTGATTGCAACAGCCTGACTCTGGACTGAGAGGTTTAGGGGAAAGCTTGCTGTGCTGCTTCTAGTGTTTGTTGCAGTTTTACAGGCAACAGAAAGCTCTGTTAAACAGTGGTAATAGTGTAGAACTGGAATAAGTAAATGAGCAGCTCCTCTTTCTCTACAGACTTTGATGCTGTGATTATATGCTAGTTGCCGGTCAGCTGTTGGTCTTTTCCCCCAGACACCTCCAGGAAACGTGCCACAAATTCTTGCTAGTTAAGAAGTTACCTCTAGAATAATTTTTTTCAGGCCTTATCACAGGTCCATTTTAGCTTGCAACAAGCAGACTAGCATGCATATCTGGATTTTGGTGTGCACATTTGCCTCTGTTAGGAAAGCCAGTTAGCTTTTTTTGTGCGTGTGTGTGTGTGTATGCACTTATGTAATACACATGGAGGTTTCTCTTCAGAAGTCTGAGTGATGATGTGATGTTGTGGCATAGCCTCTTCCCCTCCTCATGAGTAGATCTTAAGTCTCCCACAATTTGCTGTGAGTGACTGTTCTGTAATTGCAAACCCAACAAGACCACTCTATTTCGGAAATAGTTGTCAGATCTGAATGACAATTACTGTTGGTTTTGTTTTGTTTTTTTAAAGGTGTGGTCATTGTCAAAGACTAACCCCTGAGTGGAAGAAAGCAGCAACAGCATTAAAAGTAAGTTTAACCTTTGAAATGTGCTTGTGGCAGTGGATTGAGGAGAATTTGGCTGTTTGTCATCTGGCTTGGGAACATGGAGGTGGGGTTTGGTCCCCAAAACCATATGTCACTTTAATTGTACTTGTCCAGTCAGAGAAGTGACCAGTCAGAGGCACTTAAAGTCAGGATTTTTGTGGTTTTTTCTTTTTTAAAAGAAGCCATTGAATTGTACAGGAAGCAAGTCAGTTCTGTCCCTGTGAATTTCTGTTACTGTTTTTCAGGGCTGCTTTTAACAGCACCAGAGGACATTAGAACCCAGCCATCCCCCAAAATAGCATGTTTCTCTTTTCTTCCTCGCTGTTCTGTCACCTGCCTCTGAACAGTATGAACCGAATAGCTGAAAACAGCTTTGTAAGCTGTTGGTGATGAGTATTTCTTTAACTGCAGAAAACTTGGTCATGTAGTGATTTGCTAAACTCTTGCCTATGTGAAATATATTTCCCTTAAAAATAATAAAAACAGAAAAACAAAAAACCCCAAACCAACCAAACAAAACCCAGCTAAAAAAAAACCCCAAAAATTTAAAGTTTTTTTTGTCAGGATGAAGAAAGAAAGGGACATATATGGTGTTTTGTAGTTTAATGCTTTTGGGGGGATAACGCCTCTTATGGTGACTGTTTTCTTACCCTCGTAATAACTCTTTTTCTCTCCAGCACGCACAGAGTATACAATGTGTTAAATCACTGTAGAAGTCTTGTCTTAGTTTTTGGGTTTTATTTCCACAGGGTGTAGTGAAAGTAGGTGCAGTAGATGCAGATAAACATCAGTCCTTGGGTGGACAGTATGGAGTCAGAGGGTTTCCGACTATCAAGATATTTGGAGCCAACAAAAACAAAGCAGAGGATTATCAGGGTAAATGTGGTGCTCTTTCACGTGTTGCATGCCTAAAAACTTCCCTGAATACAGTAATTATGGTAGCTGTTAATGCTGTCTTGTGTGGTGTTTCCTTCCTGTCTAGTGCTTATAGTAACTGAGAGGCACATGGGTGGGACTTGTTTGACCAAATGGTGCGTGTCGTAGCATGCGCTAACAGTCCCACCTGCAGTTTGTAGTTGGTGGAGGTTGATAGGCAGATCCAAAGAATTATTCCTTTCTTCCTGTTTACTCGGAGCTTGCCAGAGTCACTCCTCTGCATCAGATAAAGGGAGTAGTTGAAAAGTGGAGTGAAGCCAATCCTGCTGCTTGTGTTTAAGTCAGTGATGTCCCACCACTACTACCATATCACTCATAGCCCAGTCCTGCTTTTCCTGAAAAATCCTCAGGGTGAAGGAATATTAAGTTTGTAATTAAGTCAGAGGCCTACCTTAAACTGGCCTTTTGATGCTTTAATCACTCATTTTGCTGCATTGCAGGTGGCAGGACAAGTGATGCTATTGTCGATGCTGCTCTAAGTGCTCTTCGGTCCCTGGTGAAAGACCGTCTTAGTGGCAGAAGTGGAGGATATAGTTCTGGGAAACAGGTATTTGAGGGAATGTGTGTGTTTGTTTTCAACTGGAGACTGTACAGGAGATCGGAGCTTGTGCTCCTGACTTAGTTCACAGAATAGGTGAGGTTGGAAGGGACCTCTGGAGGTTGTCTAGTCCAGCCCCCCTGCCTAGTGCGAGATCAACTAGAGCAGATTGCTCAGGGCTGTGTCCCATCAAGTTGTGAGTATCTCCAAGGACTGAGACTCCACATGGATGGCACTCTTTGGGCAACCCGTTCCAGTGTTTGACCACCCTCACAGTAGAAAAGTTTTCTCTTATGTTTAAACTAAATTCCTGTATTTCAACTTAAGCCCTTTTTATCGTGACACTGGGCATTGCAGAAAAGAGTCTGCCTTTGTTTTCTTTACTCCCTTCCATTTGGGTATTTATATACCTGGATAGGATCCATGCTGAGCCTTCTCTTTCCAGCTGAGCAATCCCAGCTTTCTCAACCTCTTGTCATATGTCAGATGCTTAAAGCCCTGAATCAGCTTTTACCCTTGGCTGGACTTGCTCCAGTGTGTGCATGCCTCTTATACTGGGGAGCCCAGAACTAGACACAGCACTCCAGGTGTTTCACACAGTGCTGAGCAGAGAGCAAGTTCACCTCCCCAGACCTGCTGGCCTAGTGCAGCTCAGGAGACTGTGAGGTGCCTTTGCCACAGGGGTGCAGTGCTGGCTTATGCTCAGCTTGTCCACCAGGACCCCCAGATCCCTCTCTGAAAAGCTGTTTTCCAGCTAGTCAGTCCCCAGTGTGTACTGGTGCATGGGGTTATTCTTCCCCAGGTGCATCTCCCTTTGAACTTTGAGGTCTCTGTGAGCCCCATTATCCAACTGGTTTAAGTACCATTTGTCTAGTCCTAGTCTAAGCTAGATGGGCGAGTTTTTTCTAATTTAGTAGTGTTCTTCTGATGTTGGCTTGCTGGATTTCTCCCTGAAGGTAAATTGAAAAGCTTCTGGCTCCTCCTACTGTTTCTAAATCATGGAGCAAGTATACTCCAACATCCTCAGGCTGGCCAGATAAAAGACCTAGGTGGACTGTACCCTGTAGTGTGTATTGCACTCGCACGTTTGTTTTGCCTGGAAACCAGGGCACAGCGGGGTGGTGGGGTCTTGGCACTTTGTTCTTGGACAGGTCAGAGCATGAGGAACTGGGGAAGTGTTCTCGCATCTTGTTAGTCAGTTTGACTTGATTTCTCTTTCTTTTTGGGGGGGGGGGGGGGGGTGTTCACTTGCTGTTTCTTGAAAGTGCTCTGGGGGTAGGCTGTGTGTATTGTCAGTTCTAAAATGGGAAAGGTGTATGACCTAACACTGCCTCTTTTGTATCTCATTCAAATAAAGACCATTTTGTACGACATGACACACAGAAGAGGGCTTGTGTGGGAAACCAATTTTGGTTACATCTTATGTGAGGGTCTGTTTGTTTCTTACAGAGCCGAGAGAGCGGAGGTGGAGATAAGAAGGATGTGATTGAGCTGACCGATGACAGCTTTGATAAGAACATCATAAACAGTGATGATGTGTGGATGGTGGAGTTTTATGCCCCATGGTGTGGGCACTGCAAAAAGTAAATGAGGTTTTTCTTTGACAATTCATTTCCCATTACTGCTTAGTTTTGTGTGATACCCTTAATCCCCTAAAAGAGACCTTGCATCTCTGGTATATCAGAAGTGGGGTTTTCTGTAAGGTGTTTTAACAAAAACATGTGGGCTTTTCCTGCTCAGGGCACCCTGGTGGTGCTCTGGCTGCATTCCTCCTTAGCAGTAAAATTCCCAGTTACCAGTGGAAATAAGATCCAGAACTTTTATTAACCTTTTCATTTCTTCAGTTGCAGGACTTCAGTCTCATTTGGAATAACCCTCCTAGCTGTCGTTCTCTGCAGAGACTTTATTTTTTTCCCTGAGTGGAGTATGCTACGGAATGGTGGAATGTGGTATACTTTTGCTAGCTCTAAGAGAGCTTAGAGCACTTGTACTCTTTGTTTTTCAGCCTGGAACCAGAATGGGCAGCTGCTGCCACTGAGGTGAAAGAACAAACAAAGGGAAAAGTAAAGCTGGCTGCAGTAGATGCAACAGTCAATCAGATGCTGGCAGGCCGATACGGGGTAAATGTCTCTGCAGTGGTTACAATTTCCTTTCCATCTTTAGCATGTCAGATTTCCCTTTAATGCTTACTGAACTGTTCCTTAATCTGGTACCTCTTAAGTGTTTTGTGCTAAAAATAATGTTAAGTGACACATACCATTTTTCCCCAAATAATTCATTCCTGAATGTCAGTAACAATATAAGTAAATGGAGTGAGAAGAAAGGAATAAATCTGGATGATGCTGATGAAAAAGGCTGTTCATTTCTGTAAGATCTTGTATACCTTTATCATCTGAAGTGAGAGATCTCTCCTTTCAGACTGTTTGTGCTCGCTGAGCATCTTCAGAACCTGCACATGTACCTGTACATGTTGGAGCCAGTTGTCAGGGATCCAACAATATTAGCTGCCCAGATCAGCTATGATGTGTGCCCAGAGTGAACTGATACTCTTGAATTTTTTAATACAGTACAGGGAACTTAGTGTGCTGCTTAGTTTACCTTTAAGTGTATGTGGCTGGCAATCAGCATGAACACTGAACAAGTTTTACTGGAAATGTAGCAGAGGGAGCTTAAGATCCACTTGTTGCCATGTAGCCACAGTGCTGTTTCCCTACAGATAAAATGGGTAACTAATGTCTAATAAATACAAAGAGTTAAGATAGTCCTCATGGCACTTAACCCTGCAGTGCTTGGTGTGTCTAAATTGAGGTGACACCATTGCTGATTCATCAGGCCTAAAACTTAAAACAGTATTTCAGTGTGTGTTAACTTTGTTTTGAATTGTTGCACAAGTAGGAAGCTAGAAAATTGTTCAGGTTCAGTTATAACCTGCTGTGAGACTGGATTCATGTAGATGTTCTCTCTTCCCTTTCTCTTAATCTAGAACACATCAGAGTAGCAGATAACTTCCACCATAAATATTTGGATTTATTTGAGCTGATGGCTTAAACTTGTCTTTCAGATTCGTGGATTTCCCACCATTAAAATCTTCCAGAAAGGAGAAGACCCTGTTGATTATGATGGTGGGAGAACTAGATCTGATATCATTGCTCGTGCTCTGGATCTGTTTTCTGATAATGCACCACCACCTGAGCTCCTGGAGGTACCTCTACATCATTTTTTTTCAAAGTGCTTTTCCTTCATATCCTTTGCAGCAGTTTTTACAGGACTGTATCAACTGTAAAAACAGCCTAAATATGCTGCTTGCACACTGTTTTGCAGCAGATCAAGGATGGCAAGACTGATCATTCAGCTTTCTGTTATTTTTTTACTGTGAATTTGTTGTTGACTGAAAGATTATCAGAATTGATACATTGAAGGCACTGACAGAATGGTGCCAGAGTGTCTGAATCCTCTCTTGAGGAAGAGTCAAAATGTTGGGTTCTGTGCCACACCTTTTTTTTTTTTACAAGAGGGCAGGGTTTTGTCATTTGTAAGCCATCCATTAGGAGATGCATGATGACTAATCTTGCTTGTTGGCCAAAAAATTCCACCCTCTATGTGGTGACTTCTAGTTTCAGCTTGATGTTGGTAGATTTGAAATGGTGATCAGTTGTCCCCAAAGTGGGGTGCATGCAAGACAACCCCTTGGGGTGCAGGAAAAAAAAAATTTGTACCATTAATAAACTTAAAGATATTTTAAAATGTTTATTTCATCCTTGTTATCCTTTTAAAATGTCTATTTTCTGTATGCTTTATAATGTATACGTTAGTACAGTAGTACATGTATATAATTAAAATACATATATCAGGGCTGCTTGCTTAGAAAATTTTTTACTGATAGGGGTGCACAATCAAAATTTGGAGACCACTGATGTAGATAAATGGGTTGATTCCTTTTTAAGGTAGATCACACAAAAATGGTATTGCTGTGTTAATGTTGATGAAATGTCCTCATCTTCAGCAAATGCTGCACCCTGCTGGCTCTCCTTATGCTAGCAGCACCATGAATGAAACCTATAGGCATATGCATAGGCGTATGAGTGTGCTGTTTCCAGCCCTGGTCCAAGGACAGGGATTTGGAGCAAGAAGTGGTATCTTACCGTGCTCTCTGTAAACCTTATTTGGTATTGCTTATTTCCTGTTGCTGCAAGTCTCAACAGAAGATTTTGTGAACTCTTTGTAATCAATCTTGTGTTGGGGGACCAGTGAAGTAGGAGAGGCTTGTAAGCTTTTTGTGTCAAGTTGCTTCAGTGCTTATTACCTTGTAGGATAGAGTTGATAGGCTGTTGGAGGGAAGTGCGGTCACAGCTGGGTAACCAAGTCTTACTCTTACTGACTTTCTGTGGCTTTCTTCTAGATAATTAACGAAGATGTTCTGAAGAGTACCTGTGATGCTCATCAGCTCTGCATCATTTCTGTCCTGCCTCATATTCTTGACACAGGTAGACATACAAGCAAGCAGACTTCTGTATGAATTTGTCACTTGAAGCATTTAGTTGTAGTTTTTAACTTGTCCAATTCTGTCTAACAAACAGGAGCTTCAGGGAGGAATTCTTACCTTGATGTCATGTTAAAAATGGCTGAAAAATACAAAAAGAAAATGTGGGGGTAAGTGTCGTTGTAGACTGGTCCTCTTGGAAAAGATGTGAGTGTTTTTAGAGATAACAGGATGGAATTTGTATGAGTGATTCATCTGCAGGTAAGAGTTGTTCCTTGTTCAGTATGGTATATGTTGGTATTCTAACTGTACTGCGGGAGGGGGTGCTGTGGCTTTAGAATAAACTGCTGATTGTTTTTTTTCTTTTCATCCACCTCTCAAATCCTGCATTTACAAGTGATATCTAAGCATTAATGAGATCAGGTTAAGCATCTTTTACTCTTGTTCTGAATACTAAAATATTTTGGGGCAGTATTTATCCAGTTTCTTTTAGAGTCTTTTGCTGGTGGGTAAGTCCGCTGGTATGACTGCTGAATTCTTAACAAAAAAAAAGTAAATTGCAGTTTATTAACAAGTTTCGTGCTCTCAGAGAAGCAGGCCAGCAGGTTTTGCCTTTTCTCCTCCTCTCAAATAGAGGTTAGGATCTGTGGGACTTCTCTGGGAAGTGAGAGTTGTTCTGACACACTGACTGCTGTGAAAAGGGCGTGAAATGGCATGAAAGCCTGGGGGAAAATGCTGAGATTGGCTGATTCCAGAGGTCCTTCAGGGGACTTACTAAGCATTGGAGGAACTGAGACCTGACCAGTGAGGCACTAATACTGAGTGAAATAGTGGTCTTTCAGTCTTTGGCCAGAAATCCTCTACAGTGTGCTTTGGGCGGTACTTTGTCATGTTTAGATCTGTGACTTGAGCCATTTTAAACCTTACTTAGTATAGACTGAAGTGTAATTCGTGCAGATTGGTAACATAGTTCTTTCCCTGGACTCTTTCACAGCTGTTGTTCTGATCCAGCTTTCAGTGGCTGTGAGCATGGAGTTGGCCTAGAGGTGTTGTTGAGGAAGGGCTTTCTTCTGTTACATGGTTCAAGATTGGGACCCTCTAGTCCCTGCTGACTTCAGTAACAGTTGACACTGTCAAGGGCAGTTCAGAGCCCAGCCTGAACTCTGCAGAGTTGCAGGATATGTGCAACTTCAAAATGATTGTAGTGCCTATCCTAATTATTCATTTTCTATTTTATCTTTTCCTCAAGGTGGCTGTGGACAGAAGCAGGTGCTCAGTCAGATCTTGAGAGCTCTCTGGGGATTGGAGGCTTTGGTTATCCAGCAATGGCAGCTGTTAATGCTCGGAAGATGAAATTTGCCCTTCTGAAAGGATCGTTCAGTGAGCAAGGGATTAATGAGTTTCTCAGGTATGAAATCTTTAAGTGACTTAAATGTTTCTGTAACTGGGGCTGAGACTGTTCAGACCAAAATCAGGCTCTCCTGGATCTGACAAGACTTGCACAGTTAAGAGAATTAAGAGGATGAGCATTCACTGGAGTAAGGGAATGATTTCAGTGGGAATTGCAACTACTAAAGCAGTCGCTACCTTTTTGTGGTGGACAGAATTAAGTAGCTGATCATTTAGACTTAAATGGTAGTTTTAGCACAACTTTTGAGAACAGAAGTGAGCTTTGATCGAGAAATTCTGGTTCTCTGGTAGCTCAAGAAATTAATGGGACTTGGTAATCAATACTAATTAATTCAAGTGGTGCACTCTGATTAGTAATTGGGAAGTTCCCAGTTTGGGAATCTAAACGGGTGCTGTTGAGGTTCTGTATGTTGCTGTTCATCTATTCCTGTCTTCCCCTTCCCCATTCCCCTGGCATCCAGTAAGCTAATCGGGAGAGCTGAAGCAATCCATCCAAAAAGTCAATAGCTCTCTGCTCAGCTCAAGTTCCCTGAAACTGCCGCTTGCGTAGTTGGGCAAGAGCCAGTGCTGAGAAGAATTGAATGGGGAAGGGAAATGGACAGGAGCATAGAAGGTGGCAGCAGCACTGAAACAGTGCAGTTAAACTGTTACTTTAAGCATGGTCAAAGTGAAGTGGGAACTCTGCTTCTGGATAAAACACCAGCTGCCATAAGGTATGTAAGAGCCTTTGAGAGCTTACATTAGCAGTGTTATTTCTATGTCCTTGCTTGGAGAATGTCAGAGGACAGTCAGAATTGCAAAAGTACAGCAGTCTCTTTTGCCACCTTGCCATAAGCAGCATGTTAATTCAACCCTGTTCCTGCTGGGTTAATGGAAACAGTGCTATATTCTCTTACCTGTGTAAGTGATCAGACTTTCTTCTTTATGCCAAAAAGGGAGTGTTCTCAGAGCATCAGCTAAAATTTAGGATTCAGATGCAGGAAGAGTAATACCAGGCAGTCTGTACTAATGCATGTGAGAGAAATGTTTGCCTTTTCTCAGACATGGCAAATTCCCTTAGTCTACAAAATCCATCTTAGTGAGGCCTTTCCTGGTAAGGGTGGATGGTGCTTCCAGGACACAACAGCCAACTTAACAGCTTATATTACATTAGATAATTGGTTTGGTATTGTCTTACTACACAGCAATACTTGCTAGAATAATCTCTTACCTGACACTTCAGTGCAGCTGTGCTGCCTAAAGAAAGCAGTAAAATCACAGTCAATGTAGCTGGCTGTTAACTCAGCTTGCTGTGTGCAGCTTTTGTAATTTAATAGACAGTCTCAACACTGTTGACCAAAAGTAAGGAAGTCGGCACTGAGACAAGCATAAAAATTCTAGACTCCATCTAATGAGGAATGCTGATGCAGTCTTATTTGCTTCTGAAAGAATGCAAAGGGATTAGCTCTTCAGGATTTTAATGTTAGGCTTTTTGAGCAAGCCTAACTAGCAAGTGCAAGATGGAGTGTCTCAAATACCTCATACCCATTGTAACCTGTGGAGGCTTAGCCTCCACTAAAAAAATCACTAGTAATTTCAAGTTAACAGTTGCAGGTGACTTTCAAAACTAGAATTACAGACTCCTTTTGGAGTTGTCTTAAGTGGTAAACATACTGTTAAAGGGGCTGTATTTATCCATGATTGTTACACTGCTGTCCTGGTTTCAGCTGGGATAGAGTTAACTGTCTTCCTAGTAGCTGGTACAGTGCTATGTTTTGAGTTCAGTATGTGAAGAATGTTGATAACACTGATGTCTTCAGTTGTTGCTAAGTAGTGTTTAGACTAAAGTCAAGGATTTTTCAGCTTCTCATGCCCAGCCAGCGAGAAAGCTGGACGGGCACAAGAACTTGGCACAGGACACAGCCAGGGCACCTGACCCAAACTGGCCAACAGTGTATTCCATACCATGTGGCGTCCCATCTAGTATAGGAACTGGGAAGTGGGGGGCGGGGAATCGCTGCTCGGGGACTAGCTGGGTGTCGGTCAGCAGGTGGTGAGTAATTGCCCTGTGCATCATTTGTACATTCCAATCCTTTTCTTACTACTGTTGTCATTTTATTAGTGTTATCATTATCATTATTAGTTTCTTCTTTTCTGTTCTATTAAACTGTTCTTATCTCAACCCACAAGTTTTACTTTTTCCCAATTTTCTCCCCCATCCTGCTGGATGGGGGGGAGTGAGTGAGCGGCTGCGTGGTGCTTAGTTGCTGGCTGGGGTTAAACCATGACAACTGCTGAAATACAAAATAGTGTAGCTCACATAGTTTGTCTCTTTGGATCTAGTTGTAAATCTGCAATGCTGCTTTAAGGGCTCTATCACTTTCTGCTTCTCAATTAGAAAAGCTTTTGCTTCTGGACAGTTTAGATTTGCTTCAAGAGATGACATCTCAAAGTTTACTTCCTTTTATGTGAAGTGGGTGCTGTTCCAGGTGGATGGAGACTGGAGAAACTTCTTAAATTTAACTTTAACTTGTTTTTTCTCAGGGAACTATCTGTTGGTCGTGGCTCTACAGCACCAGTGGGTGGTGGAGCTTTCCCTAAAATTCATTCAGTTGAACCTTGGGATGGCAAAGATGGTGAGGTAAGAGGTGCTCCATCTCTAAAAGTGCTGATGATTTGCTAGGTTCAGAAATGACTGCATAGATTAACTAAGAACTGGCAGTGTGAAAAATCTTGTTCTTTAAAGATCATGGCAAGTTGTGTTGACAGTTTCCCATTATTTAAATCCTGCCACCAGACCAAACACCAGATTCATCATCTGATGTTGTGGACAGGTACTCCTGCCTAGCTGTTAGGATGTAATCTGAAAGTTGAATCCCTTGAGGCTGAAATGTGTTATTACCTATGCTGAGTAAAGGAGGTGGTAGTGTATGCATTCAAGACCTGAATGTTGTGGAGACTTTGATTCTGCAAAATGCTGATATTACCGTCAAAGTCTTAATGTCAAAGTTTGTAAGATAAAGTCTGTGTAGTAAATAACACAGTGATTAAGTATGTTCTTAAGGTTCAACATTGCTGTAAAAAACAAAGTTACTACAATCCTTTGATCTACTTCAGATGGAATTAAAATATAGAATATGGTAGTAGTTTTGTTACATAGTTTATCTGTATTTGCCTTTATCTGGAGCATTTTTATTGGTAGAAAACAACCTTCTAGTCTAAACTCTGATCACTTGTCCTGTGCTAATACATTTGAGATTTCATGAAAGAGATGACAGGAGGGAGCTTTACTCTCAGGATGAAGTAAGCATCTTTCAAAGTTAGTGATGTCCTGGTGTTAAGCATTTCTAAATGTGTGCTTGAAACCTTCCCTTTTTCACAGCTTCCAGTTGAAGATGATATTGATCTCAGTGATGTGGATCTGGATGACTGGGATAAAGATGAGCTGTGATATCTTCAGGAAACTTCTTTTCTTGGGAGAGTTTGTGCAGTAGTTTGCAACCTGATTCACAATTGGATGGATATTCCAGTGGCCTTTTTATGGAGAAATAGCACCTGACACACTGTGCTATCTGATACACTGCAGCAGTGAACTGTACACATCTCAAGAAAACATTGCAGAAATTCTATGAATTGTCATAACCAGTAAACTTGATTGATTGTATTCTGTGTAACAAATATTTTGAGGACAACATGGATATTTCTTTGGAACATCTTGGTTTTTATTTTGTTGATAGTGTGCTGTTTGAGTGTTACTGGAGGCTGTTAATGTAACCAATTTTAAATGTGATATTTTTTTCATGGAGGTGGAACCTGGTCAGCTTCTGTTTCAATTAAAGAATAAAACAATTATTTTTGACACACAGCGTTAGTCTTGTATAGAGTAACAAAGGTGCACATGATAAAAGCTATCCAATTTTGGATGACTTTTGAAAAATGAACAGTAGAATAGAGGATGGTGCAGAGGGGAGTCCTGAACCACCCCCTTGCTGTGAATGATCTTGACAGTTTGGCCTAAAGCCTGATTAGACAGAGAATCTTGGTTTAAATGCTTTTCAGTCTTCCTATTCCTTCTCAGGGCCTTTCTCCTTCTTTGTGCCAGAATTTGTAAGATCATTAATACAATGGAAGTGGGGTTGCTGCTGCAATTGGAGACACTGGGAGCTGTTGGTCTTTTCCCCAGGATTAGTGATGAAGCTAATCCCTGTTTTAGGGCATGAGGACTTCCAGGTGCTAACAGAAAAACACCATGGTGCTGTCTCCAGCAAATTGGGTAATATTTCTTCACTTCCCATCTGGCATTGCTTTGATTTGAAATTGCTAGTTCCTTGGAAGGGGAATCAGGACTGGGAATGGGGATGGTTACTGCTGCTTTTTCTTTAATAAAAATACTACTATATTTTGTTGCTCTCCATGTCTTATGTACTGGTGTCTAGTGAAGTGATCAGCTTGTTTATAAGTAAGGAATGACAGAACTGAAAGTTTCCCCTCCTTTCAAGGAAATAACTTAATATGGGTATTTGTCATCTAGTATCTGTAAGAGATTGCCTGTAGCTCATACCTACGAAAGGCAGTGGAAGAACCACTGGTAGCCAACAGTAACTTGACTGCTGATTTGGTGCAGGAAATGTGCTCCAACTCTAAGTCATCCCAGCAGATGAGATCTAATGGAACTGTTCTAACTGAGATGTCTTGGCAAAAACTAAGCTTATGAGTACTTGGGACTACAAGTCATACTACAATAAGTTCCACAGCAATTTTCAGGATCTTTCTTCTTAAGCTTTTTTTAAATTTAAAACCTTTGGGTTTTGCTCTGATGCTTTCTACTTTTTTGGGGTTTTTTTAAGTTTGCTTTGTTAGAAAACCAGGACTGTGTACACCTAGCAGATCCATTAGCCACCACACTTTTTAAATTGTTTTATTTCAAGTCCAGTAGATATTCCATCTTTGTAACTTACCAAAAAAAATAAATACTACCATAGTACTTCCTGCCTCTGAAATATGTTTTTGTAAAACTATGAACAAGGGAGACTTATGTTGAAGTCACTTTGTAAATGTAAAAATTACTGGAAGGGGTAGGAAGATCTTATGCAATTATCCTGCTACAGCATCTGCATTTTAATTTGACTTTCAGTAGCTAAAGATTTTTTTACCGTAACATTAGGGTCTTGGAAAATTAATAGATGAAGCTTGAGCAATTTTTCTTTAACTGCAGTCAAGAAGACTGAGGTCAATCTTGAAATAGACATAAGGATAGTATTCTTGATTACTCAGTTGTAAACCAGGGATGTCCATGCCAGGCTGCAAAAGGAAACAATATGACTTTAGTACCAGTAAACAAACTTGCACAGTTCCAAGCTACAGCAGATTGCTTTTGTGCTCCTCTTCCACAGGTGGAATGGAGTTTTGTATCTGCTGTGCTTAAGATGGGGAATTTGCCACTGAGAATCTGGCATTTGCTTGGTATTTTCAGGCTACCTAATACAGTTAGCATTGAGAATTCATGCTTTGTTGCAACTTCATGAACATGTATTGTAGCATTTTTGTGTGCTTCGGCTCTAGAGCAACTAATTTCTTTCTCCTTTCTTCATGCACTGGGAATTTTGTGCTTGCTGGTTTAATGCCTAGTGGTTTATCCTAAATTGTTTGTACACTCAAGATATGCGGTGGGAGAAAGCAACTACTGCTTGCTGAAGGTCTAGATTGAGGTATTTAGTCAATGACAGCCTTTTACAGGGGATTGAGGTGTCAGAGTCCTAGCATTTAATTCTGCATTCATTTGTCTTGCTTGTGTTGATCTGAATGTTTATAGAAGAGTTGAAGCTTTTTACCTGGAGGAACTGCCATAATTGAGCAGACCTATTTCAGTCTGGTAGCTGTAAACATCAGCTGTTTTAACAGAAAACCTAAGCAATCTCTACGCATTTCCATCATCACCTGAGCCTACCTGTTACCCTAATCCAGTCTGTAACCACTGGAGGGATTAGAGGTGCATCCAGGGCTCCTCGCATTGCAAGATGTGAGGAGATGCATGCTCTAGCCCCTGGACCGTGAAAGTGTTAACATTTATCCAAGCTGAGACAAGCTAGAGCATGTGCACTTGCAGTCCAAATACATACGTCCATTATACTTGCTGCTGCAACTTCATCCAGGTGTTTGAAGACCACGTTTAGGACATCTCTGAGGCGTTTTACAGACTTCCTATTTGGCTGCAGCAGCATTGCTTGGAAATTCACTGGGAGGCCATACCTTGAAACACATCAACATACACAATCGTCTGCTGGGAAGGGGCACACCTTTCCGCTCCTGCCCTTCTCTCTCTCTCTCCTGGCATGCTAGCTGATGGTACATTGCAGAAACAATGTCAGTGGTGGTGTGCTGCCTCCTTATCTGAAAGCATTTTGGTTTTGAAGCTGAAAGTCAACTAAATGGTGTCTTTGTTTTCCACTTCCCTATAAGTGCCCCCAAAGAACTGTTCAACTTTGTACGTCACCTTTTTTGTGGTCATCTGTATTGTCTCCTGTTAGCTCCTGGAATTAGGTGTGTAAGGGATGTTCCCTCCCACAAAGAAACTGCTCCAGCTGTGGATTTTGACTTCTGTAGGAATGTCTGCCAGCGCTGCGTGTTTACCCACTTACCTCAGGACAGATTCAACAAAAACTCTCAAGGCTTTCACGTGAATCCAAGCCACAAATGCTTCGCTGAAGTTTACTTTCAGCCAGCGCAGTAACGGGCCCTATGAGAACAGATACAACAGTATTGTGATCCCCTTGCTGTGTGAAGCAGCTCCATAGCTAACACCACTGAATCCATCACGGGCTGCTGAGATAATTCTCAGGCAGCCTGTTAGTGGCTCCCAGTTTATCAGAAACTCAAGTGACCTTGGGCAAATTGTGTTATCTATCCTGTGCCTCAGTTTTCTGAGCTAAATGGAGCTCACAGGAGTCTGTTGGAACCATAAAGCCATTTCTGAGAAGTGCTTAGGCGCACTGGTAGCAGAGGCTGTCATTATGTAGGCCATCAACTTCATGTGCTACTTACATATTGTTGTTTCTTATCGGAAGCTAATTTCATCAGCTCTTCCTTCTCACATTTCAGTTCCTTCTCATCAAAATAAAACTCTCGAACCATGAACCTACAATTGAATGACATTTGCTCTCACAAGCCATAGTCCAAGCAATACGCACACTCATTTCTTTTGTTTCTGGAGAAGTGGGTACAGGATGTTTCAAAGTTGCTAGCCATTTAACCAGATCAGGTATGTGGAGGGTGGGAGTTGAAGTCACCCACAGAAAGCAAGCTTCCTGCTGTCAGTAGCATGAGAGCGGGAAGGACAATTCCAGGATCTGTAGTCTGGTCCTTAAAGAACAGGATTGCTGCTGTATCTACTGCCACAGCTCCTTCCACCCTGCCTTCTCATGGCTTTAGGACCAGCAGCAGCCCAAACAGTAAACAAGTCCTGAAAACCAGTGATGGATTCAGCTGTACTGCACACAGAACAAGCCTCGCCTTACACCTGCTTGCTAGCCTGTGCTGCCTAGCAATTGGTGCTTCTTACCTGTTCTCCCTGGCTTTAGCCTTGAAGTCATCCATCACTTTTCTAAATAGGGTCACAGTGAAGAGTCCTCCCTCTGCATCCTCAGCAATCATTCTGTGAGAGGGAAATCCACTGCTGTGATTTGACATGGCAAATCCCTCATACCTTCTTTACCACCTTCTTTTGCAGTTCTTTTTTTCATTTATCATACTAAACAACACCCTGCTTTTCAAGAACTGCTGTGACTGAAATAGGGAGCTTAAGTCTTTACTAAAACACTGGCTATGCTATCTCAAGTGTAAAACTCCCATGAATTAAGTTCCTGAACCCATCGTAGTACACGCACATTCTGCCTGTCTGATTTTACTGTGTTTCCTGGTAACATTCCCCCACTTTCCATGCACTTCTGTTTTTTGAGACAGGTAGTAGGAAACAGCTTTCTTCTTTCTCTGTGCTTTTCACTTCTTCCATTTCAGATAATAGCAGTCACCTCTTGTGCCCTGGATTGGACCTCATGGTGTGCATGAACTGAGCAGTGGAATATATAATTCCCGGGAAGGATTTTTTAGTCCAGGTGACAGGATAAGTTAATATGGCATTTGCTAATGCAAATGACAGTACAGTGAATTACCCTATTCTACAGCAGGAAGCAATTAAAGATGCAAATACAGTGTTTGATCTTTGTCAAAAGTAGTTTTCATAGAGTTGTATGTGATTGCATGTGGCTGAATGTCCTGTGTTCAGCTGAGATAATTTTCACAGGAACCTGGGAGGGGAAACCAGGAGACTGAATTATGCCTGGATTACTGTAACAAATTGTGTGTTTTACACAAAAAGCAAAGGCCCTGGTTGAAAGTAGAAAGAACTAGATTACTGGAAAAGGGAACAACAAGCTAATTGTAAAAAAAAAGTAATGATTTTTTTTTTTCCTTTCATCTGCACTTCCCTTCAAGAGGGTAATTTCTGATTTCAATTGAGAATGAGATTAGGCAAATCTATATGTTAACATGGAGCCCATGGGTTACACAAGTGGTTCCTTCCAGGATCCAGCAATTTCAGGGGCTGAAATATGGCAGGGATGTCTGAAACAAACAGGGACCTTAATTTGGAATTTCACTTACTTGGTGGAGCGAGGCACTACCATATCGGAGAGGGATTCATAGGTCTTCTGCCACTGTACATAGCTTGACCTTTGAGCAACACAAAAAAAGCACAGTAAATAAATACTACATACCAGAAAGCAAATGTGTTGATAAATAATTAAGCTAACGGCTTAGGATAGAAGGGTTGGAGCTCATTGTGCTGGTTATGTGATTAAGATACATTAAGCCTCTCCTATCCTTTCCTCTCCTAGTCACCAGCTAGGGAGATGTTTCCCTCAACACTGCAATCCTCACTTTGGGTCTTGGCATGAGGAAGGGCCCAGAGCAGGAAGCTGATGGTGGGAAGGATGTGGCTTTTGGCACATACTTCCAGGCTGCCACACAGCATCCCATGCTCCAGGACCCCTGCACAAGCTGCCCCTGATCCATGGTAGGTGTGGTACATCTGCTATCCGCAATCCCAGAGCTGATCAGTGCAAACAAGGTAAGTGCCAGCGCTGGGAGAAAGGGGTCAAGGGCATGGTAAGAGTTTGCAAAGCAAGAAGCCTGTTTATAGGGGGAATCTGAAAGAGTGTGCAGATAATAAACTCAACAAACTTACCTCAGATAGCTTTTTGTAACATGGTTTTCAGACAAAATAGTGATGGTACTGTATGTGTATCTTGGGACAGAGCTATACGGAGAGGAAAAGTTTTGTGTAGGCTTCTGGGAAGGATGTTGCATAACTTCACAACTGATGGTGATGGCAGTCATCCTACTTGCAGGCATTTACGAACACACAGCCAGCAGAGGCCTTGTGAGCTTGACAGGTCTAATTCCTTTTATAAACTGGCTAAGCTCCAGTAAGAATCTGGTTTTCTCTTTTTTTTAACTCATACTATTCCTACCAGGAGGCCGTTTGAGAATGCACTCTGTAACCATTAAAAACCTGCATCCCAATTCTGTCCTGCTCCAAGTTCAGAGCAGTCTTTGTCTCTTTCTTTCGTGCCAGCACCACCCTTGGCAGAAAATGTTCTTTCCTCTTTGCTAACCGCTCCACCCGTGCCCCAGTCAGGGTGCTGATGGGCTGCCCCAACCTCATCCAGTATTGCCTGGATCCAGTGCTTAGGCCTGAAACTCAATGCCACATTGAGCGTGTGTGCACGCACTATTGCCTTACTTTGGCACCACAACGAGCAGCGTGATAAGATACTCGGAATTCAGAACAAAGTCTTCTTTATGCACAATGTCTGCTAGGGTCCGAGTCAGCAGATTTCCCCTACGGTGAAGAAGACAAAGGAAAAATAACATTAGCAGGAACCCAGCAGCAGCACACTGGAGGTATTGTGCTGTGGTTATAGTTGCTAATAGTACATACTGGGGTAGAAGGCGACCAGGAAGGAGGTGGCTAAAGGACACGTCTACACTTCTAAAATGGCTATTTAGTTATTTTTACTGCAACTAAAAAGAATAAAAAAGGAACTACTACTAATGGCAGAATATTGGTGACTAGCTAGTTTATGCCCTTTATGTGAAATTACACCATTCTGCTGCTATTGTTTCTACATTAAGGGTGTAGATGCTTGGGAAGCGCACATCTGAAGTTACCATCCCACTCCTGGTCATCGCTGCATCTTGCAGGAGGCACCTGCCTTCTCAGGCTGCCTGTTGAGCTGCCTGTGTGACCGTGCTTCAGTCAGAGTAAGCAATGTTAGTATGGACTGAAGCCATCAAAGCAACCCTGGCACACCTGGACTGCCACGGACAAGTGGGAGCAGCAGTCTGGTATGCACGTGGGACCTGCAGGAGGTGGTCTCTTCACAGCAGGAGCCCACTTGATCACATTGAGTCCTACTACTGCTGCACACTCAGGAAGTGTAGGCGGCTGGGGCTGGCCGGGCATGGCTGGTAGGCACTAGGTGTGTGTGGGAAGAGAGCAGCTGCCCTCCCTGTGGCAGGGCAGGAGTGAAAAAGGACCTAAACCAGTAGGTTTTGGTTTGAGGTTCTCTGTCCCAGTCTAAACACTAATTAACTGGCCGGTAACATCTTATTAGATGTTTGTTCAAGCCAAGCTAGCTGGCACTGGTAGTCACCAGAGAAGCCAGCATTTAAAGGTGGATGGGAGGGTGAGAGGACAATAGACCTGGACCACAAGGTCTCCGTTCCTCTCCCTCATCACCTTGCTGGAGGCCTGGCACTTCTCATGTTCCCCACACAGAGCTTCTTCCTCTCTCCAGGTGCTTAAAGCTGACATGGAAGCTGGAGAGATGCTGCAAGAGTGGGTTGGGAATACAAATGGTGCCAAGAAAAGAGAAATGGGAGCTAACGTCCCCTTGTCCCTCCTGCCCATGATTATCCACATGCACGCAGCCTGAGACAAACATGTCTAAGACTGTCTATGTCAAGCTGGAAGCACAGGCCAGTGGTGCTGGCTGGCGGTGGTGAGGCATGGACACAGGAACTCAGCAGAGAGAGAGGGAGATGTAACTGTGACCTGGCTCTGCTGACCCTCGTGGGCACTGCAGTCCCCATGTTGAGCAGGTCACCATAAGGGATAGCGGGCTTTTTGACAAACTCATTCTGAACCACCACCTGGAAGTATTTTTTTCTGTGGTTTCTCCTTGGGTTCAGTGGAGTTGGTGCCAGGCATGCTCATTTTAGCTCCACAGTCAGAGCGAAATTCAAGCCACTCTGGACTTTGGTGTGAGCCTCTGTGACTATCTGCCTTGGGTAAAGGCTGGTTTCTAGGGAGGCTGCCAGCCTGTCTGGCTGCAGTGCCAGGAATCATAGAATCATAGAATGGTTTAGGTTGGAAGGGATGTTAAAGATCATCTAGTTCCACCCCCCCTGCCATGGGCAGGGACACCTTCCACTAGACCAGGTTGCTCAAAGCCCCATCCAACCTGGCCTTGGACACTTCCAGGGACAGGGAATCCACAGCCTCTCTGGGCAACCTGTTCCACTGCCTCACCACCCTCACAGTAAAGAACTTCTTCCTTACATCTAATCTAAACCTACCTTCTTTCAGTTTAAAGCCATTACCCCTTGTCCTATCACTCCATGCCCTTGTAAAAAGTCCCTCTCTGGCTTTCTTGCGGGCCCCCTTTAAGTACTGAAAGGCTGCAGTAAGGTCTCCCTGGAGCCTTCTCTTCTCCACGCTGAACAACCCCACCTCTCTCAGCCTGTTCTCACAGGAGAGGTGTTCCATCCCTCTGATCATTTTTGTGGCCCTCCTCTGGACCTGCTCCAACAGGTCCATGTCTTTCTTACTTTGGAGGCCCCAGAACTGAACACAGGACTGCAGATGGGGTCTCACCAGAGCGGAGCAGAGGGGCAGAATCACCTCCCTCGACCTGCTGGCCACGCTGCTTTTGATGCAGCTCAGGATATGGTTGGCTTTCTGGGCTGCAAGTGCACATTGCTGGCTCATATACAGTTTTTCATCCACTAATACCCCCAAGTCCTTCTCCGCAGGGCTGCTCTCAATCCACTCATCACCCACCCTGTATTTGTGGAAGGCAAGGACCTGTGTCCTGTGCCCAGAGCAAAGGGCCTGAGTAGGAAAGAGTGGCACATATGAGCATGTGTTGGGCAAGGGCTTGCACAGCATCATCTAAGTTGCTTTAAATTTACTACTTACTGGAATTTACTATTCTCCCCAGTGATACCCTGGAAAAAAATCCAGGTATCAGCACTGACATAAGTAAAGACCACAAGCAGTTGAAGACAGGAGAGAGAACATTTGGGGACCCCTGACAAGGCATTACCTGGACCAACATAATGGGACAAAGAAAAGAAAAAAGTAAGTGGGATGCTGGTGAGGTGCGGCAACAAGCAAGACAGAGCTGTTTCCTATGGGAGCTCTGCAAATGCTGTTCAGAACATAGGAAACAGTTCTGTCCTGCAAAGGAATCCACCAGCTGACCCAGCTCATCTAATTTCTGAATCCCTGAAATCTCATCAGAACAGTAGAGCGCATTTGGTTTTGACTCTTTCCAAGACTGTCTGCTCACACTGCCAATAAAATCATATTAGGAACTGCAGTCTCCCTGAGCTGATTTTGAGACATGCTGATCACACCAGCTCCCCGCCTCCAGCTTTCACTGGGTCTGTAGATGCTCAGCATGCCCCAAAGCCAGAAAAATTTGTTCCCACCAGAACACACATGGTCCACCGGACAGCAACGGTGCGAGCACTGTCCTCAGTTCAGCCATGTAGCATTCCAGATGCAAACAGGCATGTGCTACTTACACAGTTTTTTTCTCCAGGCTTTGCAAATTTCCTTTAATGTTGTTGTATGCAGCTGATCGTGTCTTTAGGTCTGTTTCTATCTGAGTCACTTGCTATAACAAAGTAAAAAAAGAAGTCAGTCAACTCAGTGCTTGAGGCATTGTCCTTGCCCCCCTCTCACTACCTCTGCACCTTAACACAGCAGTCAGCCCCTTGTAAAACCACCCGATTGTGGCCAAGAAGGAGCCGGTGTCAGAGCTCCCCTGGGGCAAAGGCAGAAGAGTAGGATTCAGTTAGCTGTTGCTTTGTGTGTTATAGCTGTACCTAAGGAGCAAGCTCATGGTTTCTTTTGTTATCTATACTGAACAACACATCATGCCTTTCTTTATGGACTGACTTTGTAAATAATTCATCCAGACTGCAATGGGTTTGCTTTAATGTCAGGCCAATAATTTCACAAAAGCACTCCAAAATGGAGAATAATATGGCAGTATATAAAACCAATAAAATACTACAATGAAGGGGATTAAAGTGCAGAAAGCATGTCAATGTACCCAAGTAAATCTGATAAAGTGCCATATACTTACAGACTGGATAGGTTTAAATATATGTACCATTATTATTACAGTAGAAATTAAAGTAATATCAACTGCTTCAGTACAAAGTGTGTGCTTCTGAGCCTGTTCCTGCCCAAACCAAAGGCAAAGCTCTCACTGACTGCCATGAGAGACCAAAAACTGCCAAAAGATATGCTTCCCCATGCTGATGTCTTAAAATTTGGAGTACAATTTACCTTTGCTAATGCTTCTGATATATTCTTCAGCGGCTGCTTTATGGGATATTTGGCCATGTCCCACTCAAACCGTGTCAGGTAGCTAATTAGGTCAACTGAAAATGCAAAGAGATGCATGAAAGCAGATAGCTTACCAGATGGCAGGTCAAAGTTTGGGTAGTAGTCCCCAGCTATAGCCTAGGCATAACTTTGGCTGACATTAGAGACAGGAGTGAACCAAAAGCCCACCTCTGAATCCTCATAGAAATTTGATCTAGATGAAATCCACACAGATCATATGCCCAACCTAATCATCTTTCTAAACATCCCCAAACATAGAAGCTGAAACAGAAATCTTTTCTGCATTACACCTAACAGTGTAGAACAAGCATTACTGTAAAATTAGCTGTATCAGCAGGACACAGCAACATGCAGCCAATCCTCACAGTAGAAACAGCTTCTCAGTGTAATCTCAATCTTGATTATTGCAATACACCTGGATTTAATCCCAGCAAGAGCTACCAGAAAAATACTTTGTGCCCAGGACCAGCAGTAATACTCAGGATTGTTGAGAGTTTGATCAAAGGTATTAAGAGCGTAGCTGACGTCATTTCTCTGTGATTCAGTCAAGCGCTCACTAGAAATCAAACAAATTCAGGTGCAATGAGGAATTCCTCATTGACTTTGCACACAGAGCTCCCCATCTCGCACAAAGCTATACGGTATTTCTCTAAATGGATAAATCCAGTCACAACAACAGAAATTCACAGCAAGGCCCCGTGCATGCAGCCCCCCAAAACAAGGCACACTTGGACCGCAGGGAGCCATGGCTTCTGCCCAGAATTGAGGGGAGATGACACATATGACACCCAGCTCCTAGAATAGGATCATGCCATTTCACTCTGAAGACCAAGGCTCCTTAACATTAGAAAACATTAAGGCTTGGTACATTATGGTACCAAAGAGGGAATTCTTGTCTAGCAGCTCATGAAATCAGACAGCTCTCTGCCTGAGTCTTGAGAGCCCTTAGGATGCCAAACACACCCCTACATAGTGTTCTTGGGCAACTCTATGGGATGGGATAAAGTCATGCATGCTGCCACAACAAGCAGAGGGGCTGGGACTGTCTCCCTGCAGGTTAGGGAGGCTAGAGGAAGGCAGCAGGCAGGGTCTCCATGTCTAGACAAAGAGGCCAGAGGAACGGGCATCTGCAGGGTGCGCTTCCTTCCAGACCAGAAGGGTAAACATGGAGAATATCTGGGAAGTTGCTCTGGGGAGATGGGGAGAAAAACAAGCTCAAGGTGCCAAGGAGGGGCATGCCGGGGCATGTTCAGTGCTCTTTGCTGCCTTGTCCAGACAATTAATTCAGTCCCATAGCGAGGTTTGAACACAATTTCTTGTGGGCTGGACTTCCAGGGTGTGGGGAAAACTTTATGAACCAAGATGCATGAGAAGGAACGTGAAAAGTTGTATAATTGCCATACTACCAAGCTGAGGGTTCTACCCTGTGATACCGAATACCCTTGGCAGGGGAGCATTATCCTTTCCATGGGCTTCTCTCATTCCTCAACAGAGTCAGTTTACCCTATTAGATTTCCAAAGCATGGAAAGTCTTATGTTAGGAGGAAACAGGCTTCTTAGCAAGGGATAAACTGCCTGGGAGGCAGAGAGCACTGGCATGATGGTGTTCTCCCCCTTTCTAAAACCACAGCTGTGTAAACCTCCCCCCCATCCAATGGACAGGACTCATGAGGCAAAGATCCAACCCTTCCTGCTAAGGTCTGACTGGGAATCAGCAAATTCCCCTGCACAGGCAGGGTACCGAACGGAGGCAAAACTGCAGCAGGCAGGGAGAGCTATCACACAGCTCCTGTGTGTGCAGTTCTCCAGCAGTGCTTGCTCATGGTCTCTGTGGGGGAAGGCAGGGAGGTCAAAAATATTTGAGCGACAAAATTCTTTTTCAGCATGGGGTACGCGACAAGGATTTCATCCCGCTGCCTCTCTTCCAAGCTTTCTTGCTTAGGCTTTGCTAAATTCAGTGGGACTGAAACCTGCAAAGAGCATGGTATTACTGGGCTGTGTGGAGGAACAGTGTATTCACAGGCTCTTTAAAGACAGGCACTGACCTGTTTATAGTTGAGGAGATATGAAAGTTCCCTGGAGACCTACACATGCCCCTTCTATCCTCACATTCCTTGAATCTCAGCAGAATTCAAATGTCAGGCAGTTAAGCACAGCATACGTTCTCAGCCTGTTTTACAAGTTCACTCCTGAGCAGTGCTCTGGCACTGGTGCAGTTTAGTTAAGCAGCCTGATCTTGGGGATGGCACAAACTACTGTGAACACACTAGCAGAACTGAGCTTAAAATGCCAAGTAGTCCAAGCACCCTGATGCTCCTGGAATGGCACTCCTCATTTATGGAACCTGTAAAGTCAATTCTAAAAGACTTCAGATAGCTGCCCATCCAGGAGATGCTTCCTACCTACCCCAATGTGCTCACAGCTGCCCAGGAACCCCACAGCCTGAGTATCTCATAACTCTAATTTATTCACCTAGCTCTAAGAGGCAAAGTTAAATACTTCCCCTTCAAAACGCTTAATTCTTCAAAATTGTTATGCTTGCCATTTTGCTTTGTTTTGAGCTCATTATAAAGAATGAAGTTATTCCACCACTTACCAAATTTTAAAATTCATTTGGGTTTAATGTTACTGTAAATGGAAGAGAGTTGTGTCCAAATCTTTAAAGAAAAGGTTTACTTACATTTCACATTTCTTATTCTGTCATAAGCAATAAAGTATTTCCTGCTGTTTTAATATACTAAAATTCCCTTTATTACACAAACACACATTACCCTCTATAAGAGAGACATCTCCACATGGCTGCTTCCAAGTGGTGCCTGCTGGAAAGTAATGTGTGTGTTCACTTAACTAAAAGTGCTGTATCTTCTAGTACTTTGTATTTTTCTTCATGTAAATCTAACCATACAATTGTTAGACACACAGCTACCACCTTCATCAGTTCATGGACCAAACTGCTGTCAGGATTATATACAAATGAGCTAAAATCAGAAAACTTGTAGAGTGCAACTTAAAACAAAGTTTGAGTTGGGACAGACTAATGGTCAAACAGGATGATGCAGCAAGAAGTCATGTCTTATAATTTTGTTTCTGATTTCACAGCCTCAAGGAAGTCTTCAACATAAGGTCCTTTTGCTAACCAGAAAGGGGAGGAGGAAGAATTAGCACAGCAAAGTTGCTGCTGCTTATGAAGAATGACACTGGAATATATTAAGGGAATTCTCATATACTAAAGCTGACTCAATTTTTTAAGATGCAGTCAATAAACTTGGAAAAGTTAATGTCTTAGTTTAATATGATTTGTTTGGGTGACCAAATCCAGACAGAGGACAGAAATTAGTAACACATACAAGTAATTTCCACATCCTTCTATTACAACACATGCAGAGCTGATAGGAAAGGAAAATGGTGTAAAAAGAGGAAACAAAGGAAATAAGTGAAACCTGTTGTTTCTCAAGTCATAGGGATATCGTGATCAAGCTACGAGGTTGTTACTTGAGAAATCCATCGTAACCTGATCACTGTATCTCTACAACCAGACCAAGACTTGTCTCTAGCACTAATACACACAAATGCATGCTTGTAACACCACAATCATCAATCCTCAACATACTTTTGAGACATTTCATTTTATCCTTTAGCCCTGAAATACAGTAAGTGGGATTATTGTACTTGTCAAGCAGTTGCACTCATCAAATGTCAGTCATATGTCATGCAAGGAAGACATTTCTAAAAGAACTTCCTCCCCATCCTTTACTCATACATTTCTGAAGTACAACATTGCAGGCAGTCAAAGGGTGATGGAGTGTGCACTTTTAGTTTTTTTAAAAGTGTCATTCTACAAGCCTGTAATTAGCATGTGTAACACATCCAGTTTTGTTGTACTTTGCCAGGAGAGCTGGGGAGGAATTTGCTTTGAAACACACTCAGGGTCTAATGACCTAGGAGCCATCAGTTTCTAAAGGTTAATTTTGTCCTTGACACAGGCTCCCTTTAGGGCCTTGACTACCATGGTAGATAATAAAGAGGGAAAATTAGTTCATGGAAGTTATAAAAACACCACATTGACTACTTAGAGATGGTGTAGGGGAGCGTGGCGTGTCCAAAGTGCGCCTATTGTCACTGCCTGCTCTTCTTTGCTACCCAACTCCTGCCAGCCAGGGCAGAACACCACCGGAGGGCATTTCTTCCTAACTGGAGCAGCACAAGCACGTCCTGCCAGCCCCTGGAACAACCTTGTGAGTGCAGCCCCAGCTTCATGTTTTGGAGCTGTTGCCTCACATGTCCACCCGTGATGTCAGAAATCCAGTTAACAATGCGATCTATCCCAGCACTGTAGGAGGGAAGGCAAATCACTAACAGATCACTGACAGATGTCATGCAGCCATACGGAATGAGATTTAGCTGCCTGTAAGAGATCCAGCCCATACAGGGCACAGGGCTAGGTCATTTTAGGAGTGAAGAAGGATGTCTCCTGCTTTCCTCTTCACTCCTCAGCTCTGGTATTAGAAACTAGTTCAGTACCAGATGCTGAACACTGTCCTGGAAGCAAAGCTGGTGCTGGATAAAGCTTCTGCTAACTTTGAGAAAAATGGGAACAGGCTAGATGTGTTCTCAAAAAATGTTGCTGATGGTTGTCCTTTCTAGTATGTGAGTGTTTCAATTCCACATGTTCATATTCTGACGCAAACAAAGGCAGCAGCAATGCATTAAAAAAACCCACATTCACAGAACCTACCTCCATTGGCCAGAAGATTTTCCTGGACTTTATCTTTTGAGTCCTCCATAACTTCTCCTATGTACTGGGCTATTTTCTTTATTACGCTTAGGTGTAACAAGAGAAGCTTTGTTAGTGAAGAAACAAAATGCATATCAAACAGTTGCCACAATAATCTGATAAACATGGAGATGCCCAAACAAAACACTTCTGAAGCAGGGCAGCTTAATTTACAATTCAAATGATAATGAACAATCTATGGCATATTGCAGAACTAAATGCCTTATTTCTGAATACACTGATCTCCGCAAACACATAGGTAATATCATCTCCCCGGTGCTTTAGACTTGCAGAAGATCAAGATTCAGTCTTCTATATACTCAGGATACTCATAGCAGAAACCCATGGCAAGAAGGCGGCAGGAAACCCATGTTTAAAACTCCAAAGGTGATGGAGGAAAAAGAAGCTACATACAGACAACATTGGCTGAAAATCTGTTTCATGGGATGCTAAATAAACCCTTAGGGCTTGCTGAGATAAGGTTCTTACAAAGTACTCAGGGGAAAATGACAATGTTCTCTTGTTTGACAGGAAGAATTTCTTTCTTATTTCTCTTTAGGGAACTCCTCTCTTTAGCATGCTGGACAAGACACTCCTTTAAGATGTGGAAGAACTAGATTCAAATCCTCCCTCTGCCCAATTCAGAGCAGTGATTTGAACAGAGCCCTTTCTGGAGAACATTGTCTCCATGTAGTTATTTATTCTTTGCTTATTTTAAAAAATGGATTCATTGAGTCTCTCCAGCAGTAGATTCCCCTGGCTCTAGTCAAAGTACCTACCTCATACAGGTCAAGAGCCTTTCTGGTTGTTCTAGTATCCTTCTGTACTGAGAAATATTCACAGAATTTGGCCTTTAGTTCCCTAACCGCTCCAGGCTCACTACACATTGTTAAAAAAAAAAACCAAAAAAAAGCAACTGCTAAAAAGTAACTGCCTGATCACGAAATTGGCAGAGACATGAAGTGGACATAATCCTTTGTGTGATGACAGGGAGTGGAGCATAATGGCAGGCTTCTTCTCCCTGTCCTTCCTTACAGAGGGGAGACTACTACAGCTGCAGATTTGCTGAAGACTGAAAGGGCACCTACAGTGTTTGGACAATGCGTCTTGTGACATCCTGTGTCTTTCAAGAGCTCAGGAAAGGGACATCAGGCCAGGTACAGATACCATGAAAGCATTAGAGAAAAGGATTTTCTTCGATGTGCTACAAAGCAGTTATACAGGCCATTTAAAAGCAATAATTCATAGAGGTAAAGATTCCCTCTATCTCCACTCCTGTGAAGAAACCTACAGTCTTTGGAAAGGTTTTCCTGTCCTGTGACAGGGAGGAAAAATCTGAGATTGCTGATGCTGCCAAGAATGCAGTAGTCAGAATTCCTGCTGTTTGGGGTCATTTAGCCTAGACAAGAGAAGACGGTATTGCAGCATTTCAGTATATAAAGGGGCCTTATAAGAAAGATGGAGAGAGACTTTTTACCAGCACCTGTAGTGACAGGACAAAAGGCAACAGTTTTAAACTGAAAGAGTGTAGATTTAGATTGGACGTGAAGAAGGAGTTCTTTACTGTGAGGGTGGTGAGGCACTGGAACAGGTTGCACAGAGAGGTTGTGGATGCCCCATCCCTGGAAGTGTTCAAGGCCAGGTTGGATGGGTCTTTGAGCAACCTGGTCTAGAGGAAGGTGTCCCTGCCCATGGCAGGGGGGTTGGAACTAGATGATCTTTAAAGGTCCCTTCCAACCCAAACCATTTGTCTCATGACCCCGGACAGGCGCAGTTCAGAGTGCCTGTAGGAGGAATCTACACCACTGTACTCTAGTTCACATCCCTTTCTCAGGACTGCCACAGTTTTTCACCATCTGGCTGCAGCCACTTAGGGACCCAGTCCCAGCTGAGTGTTGGTGGAGTACAGCGTGTGTTGCCCACACTCAGGCTGCGGGGAGGGTGTAGGGATCCACACAACAGTTCCCCATCAGCTGCAACCTTGCCAAGCACTTTGGCAATTTTCAGCTTGTAGATACAGCTGGTTTTTGGCTCCTTCACAATGCTCAGGGAGCCCAAAGGAACTTGGAGCAAGGCAGGACTTCAGCCCAGTTAGTAAGAACAGTATAGCAGGAGGCTAAAGACATTACAGAGAAGGCAGCCATCAGGAAAGTGTATAAACCAGTAGCTTTTCCAAGGAGCCTGAGCTGCTTTCATTAGCATTGAGTGCAGCTGGTGGCTAACCTGATAGCTGGGAGACAGTTACCTCTGGTCTCTCTCCATAGGTATAGATGGTGAGACCGGTATGTACTCTCATGTACCCAACAGTCCTAGCTGCCCAGGTGAGGCTTGGTTACCTTCCAGCCCACACGCCCCAAGGTCCCTGCAGCAAGACACAGCCAGAATGTATGTATACACTGGGCCAGAGAAATGTTGTCCAGTTCTGGCCTAGTCTCTGTGCCTTGCCTTGCATCCCATGAAATGCAAGTGGGATTCACTCATCCAGTACATTCCCCATGCAAAGACAGAACATGCACCTTGCGTACCACTGATGTCTGAGGCAAGCGAGAGGAATCAGACCCCCAGAGGAGCCCCATTGACTATAGTGACATCCAACAACAAGCAGCTTTCACATCCAACCCTTAAACCTCTGCCTTTAGGTGAGATGAATCCCACCTTAAGCAAATCTCATGCTCAAATGATGCATTATAAAAGGAGAGGGTTTCAGCTAAACTGCCTCGAGAAGTAGTAATAAAAACCTGTAAAGAGAGTAACTCCATTTAGCCTATTATTATGGCTTGGAAGACTCTCACATTTTGCTTCTGAAATTGCTGCAATGCCATTCCTTTAACACACACACACACACACACACAAAAAGTCTGACACTCTTTAAATGATACTGTGTATTAAAGGGTGCTACCAGCTAGACCTCCAAAATACTGCAGGGAGCAGAAGCCCTGCAATCTGAGGCCGCTGCAGAATGTTGCGCTGACCAAGGACCTGGGAGAACCCCCAGGTAAGAGTGACCGAGGGGACTGTCAGCTTGAGAGAGCTCCATGCTACCACACGGTGACATGGAAAAACACTCTGCCTCCCTGCGTAAATAAATAATAAAAGTATGTGGAAACAATAGATCCTGCAAACTCTTGCCCCTTCTCTGCTGTCCTGGCCGGAGGCAGCGCTGACAGGTTTGCACTGCCTGGCCTTACTGGCAGCTGTGTTTATCTAACAACAGTTCAGCAGGTAGCTGTTTCAGAGGAGCAGGAATCTAAATGCTCAGGTCATTTGTACAGGCTTGTAACCCTCTGGATGCCATTTACTTCAACGAAGTCCGAGTGCTTGGCGTTTTAACCCTTGAATCACAATTTAGACTCAAAACCCTGGGCATTTATTTAACGCAAAATGCTTTTGTATGTCCATGTGGGACTTGATCTGCTAATACATGTGTTGATTATTCTCTGTTATTACTCTATTCTAATGCATTTTTCATATTTTTAAATCTTGTTGATCCTTCTTGGTTACCTAGCTTGATAGGCAAATGAGACAAATAGGAAGAGTCCTTACCTCAGCAGGTCATGGTGGAAGGGCCTCACAGACCCCTTTGCTCAGTGCCTATAGCATGTCATACAGTAAGAGTCATTACTGGCATTAAATGGACTGTTAGTGGAGTAAAGTGGCATTCAGCTTGAACAAGGATCTGTACCATGTTGTCGAGTTAAGTCAAACGTAACAGAAGGAGCCAGTGAGCCTAGGGAGCTCATACTGACATTGCACTTAAAACTACCCTCCATGATCTTACATGGATCCTACGGGCAGCTTTTCAGAAGTTGTAATTCTTCACAAAGCTGGGAATTAGTTCAGCCCTTCTGAAAATCAGTTCTGCATGACTTTTGGCAGCCCTCAAACCCAGATCACACAGTTGCTTGCCTGTCTGCTGCCCTGACTAGAGACACCTTCCTTGAGAACAGATAGCAGGTATTGGCACTGTCTCTCCCCAAATTTGCCCCCATTCCTACTTCATGAAGAATCTCTGCAGTAGGAACCAGAGGCCTGAACGTGTTTACAAAGAATTTGGGGCAGTTGTTTTTTGGCAGGGTCACAATGAAGAAGGTTTTCTTGATGAATTAAGTTGCTCTGTCCTACTAAAAATCCTGAAAAAAGGGATATGGTTTAGTTTTAGGTAGTCCCGTGAGAAGCCGAGTTGGACTCAATGATCCTTATGGGTCCTTTCCAACTCAAGATACTCAATGATTCTAAAAAGATCAACGTTGTGTGCAACCCAGAGTGATCAAATGTAATCATCCTAATACAGCCTTGCTGTCACACCAGTGAAGTGTAAAAAAAAAACAAACCAAAAAACCTATGGACAAATGTATTCTAGAAGACTTACTCTTACCCAAACTGCCTAGCTTACATGTAAACAGTTTACATCAATGTTTCTGTATGTGTTTGCCAGACAAAATCTATGGAAGTATCAAGCATATTTAGACAAGCAAATCCTTATTAGTCCCAGCTGAGGGGAAAAAAGGCAAAAAGCCCCAGAGCTAACACATGCCTCTGTGAACAAGACCACAACTATACGTGAGGTATGTTTCCAAAGCAAAAAAGAACCCCCCCCCCAAAACCCAGCAGCTTATACTTTCATTGCCTCAACAACAAAGTCTACTTTGTGCCATGAAGTATCTTACAACCTGGCATTTTCTCAGCTTGCTGTACTATATTATTCTTTGTACACCCAGGTCAGTTTGGCCCAAAAGGGACACTGGGCAATGATCATCAAGGAGATCATGTGAGCCTTTGCATAAGTAGGTTTGATACAATGTGAGTCAATATTTTGATTTTCAAGGAGTTTAAAAGCCTGAGAGGGAGAGCTCTGGGTTTCATTCAGAAGAACTTATTCCTTAGAACTCCTATATCTGGTTGAAAAGGGGCAGAAGGCTCAATAGAAATATTCTGGGAAAATAAGATTTGGGAGGGCTTCATATTCTTTAAATGCTGTTTTATTAATTTAAGTTTCTGGATGGAGTGGGAGGATGTTCTTTTAAAAAGAAAAAAAAGAAAAAAAAAGAACCTTTTTAAGCAGTTTCATTTCAAGAAACAGCTTCCCTATCACTGCGACTCAAATGGATTGTTGTGCACACAAAACTATCATGGACTTAATTCAGCTAAATTTTAAGGAATGAGCCTTTCTTTGTGATGACTCCATAGCGATCAACACAAGGGTTAAACAAAGCCTATCCACTTCAGTCCATTTGTAGTCTGGGCTGAACTGAGTCAGACGGAGGTGAACACAAGGACATACCGTTCCACAAAAACAATGTCTGTTTCTCATTTGTAGGTAGTAAATAAGATCTATTTTACCTTTCAGCAAAGCTATCAAGTTTTCCCAACTCATCTGACAGACCAACAAGAGCATCCAGTGTCCCCACCTGTGCAAAAGATGAGAAGTAGGTGAAAGATGCACAAGTCTGTCTAAGGCTTCTGTTGGCAGAGTCTTAGGGACACCGACTTGTGTTTAGCACTTGTTTGGCAGAACTTTATGTACTTGGTGGTAAATAGTAGCAATTCCTTTACCCAAGACCTAGGGCATAAAAAGCCTTTTCCAATAAAGGAAAAAAGTATGTGTAGTCTCAAGACTACACATCAGTGTCTTCCTTCCTGTTTTCATTCCCGTATCATCAAGTTGCATAGACTAGTCTTTAACCTGATAAAATAGTGACGAGAAATGCACACAATATACATACAAACAAATCAGATGTACTGAGAGAACCAAGGGAAGCAGCACTTATTCAAAAGGGGGTCTCTGCATTCTTTGCTATTACCAAACACTAAGCCTCTCACAAAGCCATTTCCTCCAAGACCAACATCTGCTTTTTCTATGACTCTGTCACAGTCATAATCCCATGTTTATGGCATGGCAATATATTGCCAAACCTTTTCTTGTAATGTTGCCAGTTCAACATTATGAAGGGTCAAGCTGAAGGAGAAGAAACAAATTTTACCTAGAAAAATTAGCAGAATATTAATAGGCTGGTTGCATTTTCGAATATTACAAATGCTTTATTTCCTTTAACATTAGCTGACTCACACCAACACCGTCTGGGTAAGGCCCATAGATGGTAGAAATCACATCAATCTCAGGTGAACATGCAAAAAGCAACATTCCCAGTCTGAAACATTCATATGACAATTCAGTAGGTTATTACTTGGGAACAGGTCACATTCCCCTTTTACTTGCACCCTTATGTAATTGGAACAGCTCAAGTTATAACTGTTAACAATCTTTTTGGATTAAAGCCAGACCCTGGATGCACTAAGTGTAGCTTCGTTAAGTGATGGGTGATGGCAACTCCCCAACGAACCAAGTTCTACATCTGCAGTAGCTCCATTGACTAATGCAGCATATTTGGATTTTTAATAGCCACAAGTGAAATAAAAATAAGGTGCAGATCTTACAAAATAAGGATTAAATAATGCAAAGATATTTAAAAAATCATGGATTCATACTCTTCCTATTTATATGATGATATGAAGCTGGATAATGTAGCTGAATATACACACACATCCATTTCCCAAGGAGTGATGTGGATTATAGCACCGTTTTCTCTGTCAGCAGTCTTACTGCCATGGTTCTAGATACTTAGCTACTCTCTTTGCATTAGCGATCCAAGTTGTACAATGCTGTATGACTTTCATGACTGGGCCTAAATGGTACGTTGAAGGCAATAGATTAGTTATTTAACTCATCTCACTCATGTTCACTCCTTATACACATATCCTTCCACTGTGAAGGTCAGCTTCAAGCACAATGACTCCTTTTCTCTCTGATCAATTTTCAGTTGACTGAACACAACTCATCCCCCAGCTGCAATGTTCTTCTACTCCCTGCATATTACCCCCAAAATAAATCCCACATTTATCCCAAAAGTCATTAGTCCCTGATACTTTTGTATTGCCCATGCACAAACCCCTTCCTCATTTACCTTTAAGTCTGGAATATGGAATTTGCTGTTGCTCGACAGGTTGGATTTAGATGTCACTGTGTTCATTCTCTCCCATGCCTGCAGATTTGCTTTATCTCCCGGGGCAGAAATTAGCCAGAACTCCAACATGATCTAATCTTTCCCTTCGCTCCTGGACACTGTAGAAACACAAGGCAGGTAAGTGACTAAAAGAGCACCACACAAAATGTGTTCTTCCCTAAGAGCAGAAAGAGTTAGAACGGATGACTGATTTTTTTTCAGAAACACCAGGAGAGTGAGTCAGTCCTGCGTCTCAGGCTGAAATGGAACGTGACCTTCTCCAGAATGTCACGGAAAGAGTGTGGCCGTTCGTCCTTTCTCAGGGTTGTTCCATCCAGTTTCTGAATGAAGAAACGAAGCTTCCTCCTCCCCTTTTCCCTCCCACCCTCTTCCATTCGCCTTGCACTGTAAGTCCAGTTCCATTGCGGAGTTTGGGGACTTCACTAATTAAGGATTTCTGTTTGATAAGTATCGTCACTCAGATTTTTGGGCACTTGTAGGCAAAAGTGAAAGCAAGATGTAAAAAGCCCTCTGCTGAACACGCAGGCTGCAAAAGATGCCACTGGCACGATGGAATATTGCTTTCCCCTGTGTTTTTCTTCCCAGGTTGGATAGGAAGGAGCCGGAGGAAGGCAAGTCGCGGTGCAGAGAGACGGTGATCAGCAGAGCAACATAGACACAACAGTCGCGATAATCCACGCGGGACAACCACACCGGCGTTAGCCGGACAGAGCGGGGCAGGACAGCGAGAAGCAGAAACCGCCCAGCAACCTCCCGAGGCA
>NW_010972653.1:5261412-5266431 GCF_000737465.1 Haliaeetus leucocephalus
GCCGGGGCGGGGGGGGGGGGATTCTGCGCTTGGCGAGACAAGCCCGTAAAAGCCCGGTAAGAGCTCTGAGCGGTGCAGCTTTTCATCGTTCTGCTCTCTTTGAAACTCGCGCGGATAATGCAGAGGCCATTCGTTTTCATTAAACGCTGACTACTTTCAGCGAGTCTGAAGGGTTGGGAATAATTAAACTTTTAGGAAAATCTTGCTTCTGGGACTTCCCTGCGTGCTTTATTTAACAAATCCTCACACGGTGCAGCAGTCGGCAAGGTAGCGATGCTGTCTCCCCTGGTGATGCTTCTTCCTTGGCAGAATGATACCTGTGGCTTTTAGTCCTTACTGAGCCTCACGTTTGCCTTAAGCTTGGTTAAGATATTGGGAGTGTTTCGTAGGTCAAAATGTTCTCTGGAGCCTTCTAAACCAGACATGCTCTGAAGGAAACAAGCGCCTAAACAACTTCGAGTACCTGCCTTTGAGGGGCATCTCTGCAAGCAGGAATTCAACCCCCTCATAGAGTATATGGTGCATCCAGTTCTCATTTTCCAGTTGAGTGGTCTAATCACTCTGCTGCCATACAGCACTTAGGCAATCTCTCCTATTACTGGTGTTTTATTTTCCTCCAAAGTGCATTTTTTGCTCATGTTTCTGTGTATCTAGTGTAAATAAAGCCCCACAAGAAACTAAACAGCAGGATGCTCTTGGTTTTCCACATGATCTGTCCTAAACTGCAAGGGTTTGAGATGCTGGGGCCAGGCAGGTCTGCTCATGCACAGAAGCAGAGCTCTTGATGCTTCAAAGAACCTCAAATGAAGACCCCTAATGGGTTTAAGTATCTCCAGCACTAGGTAGAAGCAGCTGATGGAAGACATCCTGAATCATAGCCTTGGACTTGGACTGTTCCATCTAAATCATGCTTTAGGTAGCTAACATGCAGCTCAAGGTCTTAGACTCTAAATTTATAGGCTCTTTAGATTAGCCAAGGATTCACCTTCCTTTGCTTCACTTGAACATTTTTAGGGATATATAAAAAAGCAATACATGTGTGGAGGAAGAGAGTCTCTACTGAAAGCTCTCCAGAAAAAGGCACTGAGAAGATTTGTAGCTGAAATAACCACTCTATGGGGTTTTTTTTTGCTTACTTTTTTTTGATTTATTCTTTTTCCTTTCTAGGCTAATTAAACATTCAGTGCTCATAACTGCAATTATTCTAGTTCTTTTCAATCATGGTGTCCTCTAGGGCATGACAAAGGACTTTCCAGAAGTTATGCAAAAAACCTAACATACTGATGTGTGTGATGGCATTCAAAGAGATAGTGATTATTAGCTAATCTTCCATTTTTTTGTTTCTTTAGACTATGTGTTTTAATAATGAAAACACAATCAGCTGATATTTGAGTATGTACATCATGTATTTCTACCCACAGGCCAGTGGTCTGAAAGGTATAGTAAACCTCACCTAGATAAGGCAGTTTTTTCCCATCTCAAACCAAGTACAGTGTTCACTGGACCCTTGCTGCAGTCTCAAGCCATGGAAATGTTTTGCATGATTGATTTTAGAAATGGTATGTTCTCATAGGCTTCTTAAATTTAGAATTGTGTCAGTTGACACTAGTGTTAACAGACAAGAAATGTTACTTGCTGCAGTGGCGCTAGCTGTTGGGGATGCTTCTGTACACATGGACATTATATTGAATAAGGTAAAATCCAAGCTGAAGGGTTGTCAGATTATTTCTAGATTCTACAATATATGTTATTTCCTTCCTAACTGTTTTTATTGAAGCAATGTAATTTTTCTTATTTTTTCATATAGAATCATTTGCTTTGTTTACTATTATTAAAGTGGAAAGTATTTTGCTACTTAATTTATTGTTTTAATAGAAAAATATCAAGGAAACATGATGTTAATGCCTAAGCGATGTCCTATTGAATGTTTTCTATTATCACATTTTTCTGGTTTTACTGTGACTTTTTAACCTTTTTTCCCCCCACTATACGTTTTTTTTAGGCTGGATGAAGCAGCAGTGAAGGTGGAGGAAGGAAGGAGCATGCAGCACCACATGCCATGGGATATGGAGAGTCTGCTGCACACTCTGGTGGTAACACAGCTATGACAGCTCGTCTCCCCTGCCATTTCCCTGGCTGGTCCTGCGTGTAGTGCCATGTGATCTCAAAGCTCTCCCTCATGATCATGATGAGTCTTTCTGCTCCCTTTGATCCATCAATGCAATGAACCTTTCCATGATTTTGCCTCTCTCTATGAGTACTTCTTCAGATGTCACACTAAGGAGCAAAACTCTGCCTCCAAACAGTCATTAAGAGTACTGAAATATCCTACCTGAAGTATCTCCCAAGGCAAATTTCTCTAACAGATAAGCAAAATTAATTACCTAGACAATTATGACATTGATAATAATGGGAAAGCTTATGTTTTAAGCTTGCAAAACAGGAACCACAAAGCTATAGTTCTCTATAAAACAATTTATACATCTATTACAGGGATTACCTGTTTAGACTTCTAGTAATGTGGTGGTGGGAGGTTCCCTCTGCTTAGAAAGGATCTTTTAAATCCTATTTCCTAGTCCTGTGTGTTTTATTATTACTGTAGCAATGTATTAAAAATTATTGTCTAAAATATTTCGATGAAGGAACTCTTAAATAACTTGATAATGGATAAAATATTATTTAAATTAAAACATTTTTCTGTGTTCTTTTAGAGATTAGTGTGCAAACTACTTCTTTATCATAATTCCTTAGCTGTGTATCTATTTCTTAATTATGTTAAAGAATATTGGTTATTCACTCTCTCTGTACTGTGAAGTGCAGCAGAACCTTCCTGATGAACTGCTTTTATACACTGAATGTGAAATGCTGTTTCAATGTGAATGTACCTGACAACTCATACCTAACATAATGAAATGTATGTCCGTACTGAAGGGGCACTGTCTCGTTGTCATTAAAATCAGTAAAGGTAACATTCGGTTTGCTTATCACCACATTGTTTCACTGCACCACCATGTCTGTCACCAGGTAACGCACACAGCAAATTCTGACACTAGAAAAAGAAAAAGCAAGCAAAATGATTTGCTCTTGGTTGAAAGCATCCTATATCACACCTATCTGCAGTCAGTACACCTACCTGCTCATCTATATTCATTTGAATGGAAAATCTAAGAGTATGTCATTACTACACACAACAAAGATTCATTATATACAAGAAGCAAAATGCTTTGTCAAAGCTTCTCCTGCATCATTCAGATCCTGATTTTTTTAACTGTTACAAGTGTAACAGGTAGATTTGGCTACTTTTAAGTTAACTGGATTGAAATGTTAATAGTCCACATTCTAGTTCATCTTTTCCCCTTTGATTTTCTAAGAAGTCTTAAATGTATGACTGGCCAGGCTCAGATTTATCAACTTTATCTGAAAACCAAATTTGACTGAAAAGAACAAAAAATCAATTTCAAGCAACTTGAAATAAAACACTGTTTCCTGCTGTGCAGGCAGAACCTCTGGGTTCTACTGCACTGTGCGTTCTTCATTTGCACTGTGGTCAGTTAACTGCTTCTAGACAATGGACAAGAGGGTCAGGAATCCTTGGGCAGTCTCACCTGAAGAAGTCACATAATTCTCCAGTCTGTAAGAATCTCCAGTGTTTTATACCTCTAGGAATTCTTTGTAGGTTCAGTCCTCCTGACCCTGCCTAATGTCTTTTGAGGTGCCGTGGAACATCCTGTTGGGCTTCAGCTGTGCTGCCAGAGATGACACTGGTCTTCTGTGCATCTTGCGTCACACCAACCAACCCCCTGTGGATGTCTGGGGTTCCTTAGGGCATCCCAAATAGCAAAAGACCTCTATGTGTGGGCAAGTGAATTCAACTTTAAATGTCTATTAATAGCTAGTGGTGGTCTAAGTAATTGGACAGTAGAATCTAGAAATGGTTGAGCTCACCCTGAAGAAGTCACCTAGTGGCTACCGCGCTATATTGCTCCTCAGGCTTCATTAACTGCACTTGCCAGGGATGAGGTCCAGCTGCCGGAGCTTCTAGTGCCACTTGAGATGTCTTTGCACACCCAGCCTGGCCTCCAGCTCATGCCGCAGAAGGGCATGGGTTTTCCATAGGTCTTGCATCAGCCCCATCTAGGTGTCCTGGATACCGTGCGGCATCTCAAATGCCACTAGACAACCTACATTTAAGCAAGCGAAGCCTTAGGTCTCTGAAATGGGAGCTTAGACATCTAGCACCCACCCAGGCACCTATATTTAGGTGTGTCGATCTCCCATGAATCTCAGCTATAATGCCCTCTAATACAAACTAGAATAGAGTCCTTTCTAGTCACAATATTGCTATCATCATTGTTGAGATGCATCGTCCAGGGAATACCATATGTTAGACTTGTTTGAAACAGCTTCAGTTTGCATCTTGTACTGGAGTTATGTATTGTTGTGATTAAAAATTTAGTTGTGATTTTCATTGTTTCTTGAACATGTATATGGATTGGATATACATTTTTTCAGTCCTTGTTGTTGCTCTTGTAAGTTAGAATAGGAATGGTCAGAACTTTGTGTGTCCATTCTTTTTTAAATGGTGGTGCTACAATGCAATACAAACGGGTCTTTTTACATTTGCTGGCAAGGTGCTAATCAACCAAATCCCGGATTCGTTGTTTTCCACAGATAATGGAGACGGTTTGCCGTAGGGCAAGAAAATCAACCCCCTCCACCAGGCCTGCCAAAGCAACTCCTGCCTTTGTGATTTAACTGTAAGGCCGGCCAGAATGGCACCATGGCCTGCCTCACGGCCAGTGGTCTCTGGGTGTTACCAGACAGGGCTCACCTGCCAAGGAGGAAAGCCGCAGGCCTGTTGCCTGCCGCCTCCACGGACTTCGACGCCCGGCACCGTCTTGCCCAGTGGCTTTTTGAACATGAGAAACAGCCGCCCGGGGAAACTGGTGGCAGCCGAGTTGTTTGGCTACACGCACTGGCGCCGGCAAAGCTCGCTTTCCCAAGGACCGGCTTCTTCCC
>NW_010972653.1:5266746-5400949 GCF_000737465.1 Haliaeetus leucocephalus
CCGGGCCGGGCGGGGGCGGAGCCGAGCCGGCGGGTCCTGCAGCAGCAGCAGCAGCAGGAGCCGGCTTTGAGGGCGGGCTGTGCGGCCTAGGCCGGAGCTCTGGGCCGGGCCCGAGCGGCTGGCTGAGCTGCCCCTCCGCCACATGCGCTTGTGTGGAGGGTGGGGGTCGTTAACTACAACCAGCTCTAAGGAGTTTTTAAGCTCAAACTGCGGCTTGAACGCGTGCATCTCTAACTGTAGGTGTGTCGTTCTGCAGGCCCTTAAAAAACGCGACTTTGTAACTTTTCTTGGTGTGGAGTGGCTAAACTTCGCAGTGGAAACTTTAAAATAGTCGAGGAAAAAAAGTTAGCGGCATAAATGTCTTATTCTTCCAAACTTCAGGCAATTCTCTAGTTCCTTTATGAATAATGAGCTCAAGACTGATTTATGCATTTCCTTTCAGTGGCTCTCAGACAGGAAGAAAAGAGCTTTACAGAAGAAAGATGTGGGTGAGTTTTCCCGTTACGGGGCCCTCGCTGATTGTCGGCTACACGTATACAACATGTGGGTCCAGAGGGAGACACTTTATTAACTGATATGAGGAAGTTATGCATAGCTCGCATTTTAAAAACTACAAAGTCAGAGCTAGAAATAGTCAGAGGCTAGTTCAACAGCCTCTGTAGCTTTATGTGAACAGAATATTACCAATATTGTTTTCAATTTCAGACATTAAATATTGGGGTTGTAGATTGTACAGAAACGTGATGGATGGACTCCATCTATAGCTTATGATAAAGTCCAGCTATAAACTCCTCTATGGTATTATGCTAATCTTAGAGTGCAGGAACACCACTGTTTTAGCCTAAACTTGTTATACAAAATAAAAATGGCTATTTACATACTATAGGAAGTGTTGTATAAGAAACTCAACCAACAAAAAAATGCACAGAGTTAACAGGAGGGTGGAATACATTATACAACATGTTAGTTGTGTAAAATATATGAAAAATACTTGCTACTATGTTATATAATAATTTGTTACTTAGTTACCTCAGAACAGACATTTATTTTGCATGGAGGTAGCCTGCTTCTCAGGGTTAACAGACTATTAATCTGCTTGTAATGTGTTAATTATACTCAAAAGGTCTTTATACTTTAAAAGATCTTAAAAGATATTCCCTATATTCAATTAACTCAGCATGCTTCCGTAAGAAACCATTACAGTTTTTTGCACTGATACAATTGCGCTACCTTTACAAAAAAAATTTATTTTTCTGTATAGATATCCGTAGAAGAATTGAACTTATTCAAGACTTTGAAATGCCCACCGTTAGCACAAAGATTAAGGTGTCAAGAGATGGACAGTATGTTATGGCAGTTGGTGAGTTAACAAAGTGTCTCTCTGTAGCAGAGGCCAAAAGTGCTAGAAAATCTTGATTGCAGAATGACTTAGTATTTCAGGTAGAATTGATAAGAGTTCATTTTTAAATGCAGCATTGAACAGAGTGTTGGAAACTTAGTCTTAAGATGTGATTGAGTGGCTGTCTTGGTAGGGGTATTGTGAAACACTTGTTTTTGGAATACAGATGTTCTTAGAATCATAGAATGGTTTGGGTTGGAAGAGACATTTGAAGATCATCTAGTCCCAACACCCCTGCCACCGGGGGTTTATAATACAATTAAAAACTGAACTGTTTATAATACAGTTAAAAACTAAGTTCCTAATTAACTTTATTCTGTTATATATATATATTCTGTTTTATATATATATATTCTGTATATAAATTTGCTTTAAATAACTTCTGAACATCATTGTTTGAGTATTGTTTTAAAGGATGGAGGATAATGCTACGTTTTGTAACTGTCAAAGCAGGATCCAAACATGAATACTTTAGTAGGCGTTAATAGTTTAAGGAGACTTGGTCTTTCAGACTTATTGGAAGGTATTATTAAATTCTGTATGATGTATCTGGTAATCAGAAGAACCTACATACAGGTAGGGTGCTTTCAGGTGCCAGAGACAAAAAACAGGCTGTAAGGTTATGTTACTAAGAGGCATGTTTTTCCAGTCACAGAGACTTTGGTAAGATCAGAATACTTACAGTTGAAATGCAGTAAAGCCTATATATGTAAGATATTATATTTTTAAAAAAAAAAAAGCTTTAATGGTATCTTTTTTGTTTAATTTTTTTATTAAAGATCAAATTATTCTTTCAGGAACTTACAAGCCAAGGGTCCGCTGTTTTGATACCTATCAGTTATCCCAGAAATTTGAAAGATGCTTAGATTCTGAAGGTTAGTATAAGCTATGGCTGTTAGTGCAAGACACCTTTCATATACAATTCAGGTTGGACTTGAGTAGAAATTTCCTTGCCTGTGCTGAGGGGACAGAATGTACTTTGGGGGAGCACAAGAATCTAGAGTAAAACGTCACCTAGTCTTTATCTCTGTATTTTTCCCTTTTCCTCCTCCTTCAAAGTTCATTCCTGTCTTGGAGTGGTGTGAGGAATGTAAGATTTACCTTGAGCCAGTAGGTGTGGGGCTCAGAGAGTAAATGTGGCTAAAGTCTGCACTCTGTTTGGGGAATGTGACGCGGGTACGATGGCTGGGTAGTGGCCTTATCTCCTTTACCCTTCTGTGAAGCAGTAAGGTAGGAGAATGCACTGTGGTTGCGCTATCATTACTGAAATGAGTTCTCGCTGGAGCCCAAGCTCAGTAGGTGAGTTACAGGGTAAAGAGAATTCCCTGAGAGTGGGATGGTTTGTTTGTTTGGTTTGGTTTTTTGTTTGTTTTCTTGGGAACAAGATACTTAGGGATAGATGGTAGCATGGCCAAGGCCCTAATCACACCTTGTTTGCTACTAATTTGGAGGGAGAACTGCTATGGTGAGGAAAGCAAGGAGCCATCTAGACAACGGGAAAGGGAGAATCTGCTGGCAGTTAGACTAGGGGAGGAGGTCAGAGCTGCTGTGGCTCTTGAGTTTTAGGGTGCATAGATTTGGTGAATGGTGTGGTGGGATTTTTTTTGTTTGGTTTGTTTTTTTGTTAGAAGTCTGATGGCTGAGAACTGGAATACAGGGCTGACCGAAGCAATGAGGGGATGAGCATAGAGTGGCAGAAGTCCTAAATCATTACAGAAGAATGAAACTGGTCTAGCTGTGATGTGTGTGAAAGTGATGTGAAAAATTAAAATTGAGAACTACTGCATTAGGTCAGGAAAAGGGGAGTAGAGTGTGGTGGTGTTTCTTTACACTGTGCCTCAGGACTACAAGGGAACTGTGTAGGGCGAAGGGACAGGGCTACAACATAGTAAGAAGGGAGGTGGTAGGGGCAGGGGTTCAGAGAGGTGGGGAGAGGAAGCTATGGCAAGAGTAAGACCTGCTTTAAAAGAGTAGGAGTCATTGTAATAGTAAATGCTTGCTGGTAATTAGAGCTTAAAGTAAAATTTTTTTCAACTGGCATCTTACTAGACTGCAGAAGGATGTTTAATTTGAAATGTAGCATAGAGTCACTTCAGGTAACTTTAAATGAGCTACCTCATTTAAATGGAACAATTTAGCTGAAGCAGCTACTCCCTAATGTTCCCAACCCAACTCATTTAAAACTAGGCAAAGTTCAATATGTTGCAGTGCTCAGCACAGATAGTAGCTTTCAAATTTGTGATTTTTCTTTTTTTTTTTTTTTTTGAGCCTTAAAACTTTTTCTGTGGAAGTGCTGACCCCTTAGAAGGATCACATGTCTGAACTCATGTCATTTTTTATCATCCTTGATGGATTACCAAAGGTCCATGGACCACACACTCACTGAAAACCATTTGATTAGACCTTCCCCGAGCCAATAAATACATGGTTGAGCATTGTGCTGAGGAACATGTCAAGTACACAAGAATGATCAAAAGATTACAAGATGCTTCATATGTTTCTAAAGTTTTAGAAAACTACTTACTATTTTGCAGATAAAGTTATATAATTAAAGATTTTATCACAATGCCTGCATTATGCATTGACACCTGTGGGGAATACTTACATGACTAAAGGTTAGCATGAGTGTAAACGTTTTCAGGATTTATGCCAATGTTTGCAAATAAGTTTGCTTACTTAGTTGACTTAAAATTCTCTTGCTCTCTCCTCTAGTGGTTACATTTGAGATTTTATCAGATGATTACTCAAAGGTATGTTTAATGTTTTCAATGTATAAATGAAAAAATTGTTTAATATGTATATTAAAATGCATTTTCATATATAGTAAAGGCAGTCAATCAACACAACTTTTGGAACAGAAAAGGTTTTTTTTTAAAAAGCAAACAGGATAAACATTTTTTGTAGCTTCAAAATGTTGTTTGTTTTCTTTGCCTCTTTTTATTATAATTTGCCTTACCACTTTTAAAGTCTTTTGTCTGTAGTAGAGAAAAAGTTCAAATAGTTATCTATCCTACAAACAAAATAATGTGAAAAACAGAATTAGTTATTCTTTCTAGAATGACATTTAGTCATAATCCCTTGTCACAAGTGATACACAGATACACCATTTTTGACAGGTGGGATAGCTATAAGTAAGTTAATAGCCTGATTTTTCGGTGATGTTGTAGCCATGATGATTAAAGCATATGAATGATGCCAAAATTGTGGAGAGAAGTAACATTTTTTTTTTCCTTTTCTTTTTTTATGATGTGCCGTACCTGGAGGAAACAGTTGAGTTCTTGGGACCATCAACCCTTTTTCAGGCCCAGTACCGTTAGCACTTCTAATTCTATTTCACGCCTGGCTGTTTTCTTCAGCAATTGGTGTGATAAAAGGATGTTACCTCTTTCTGTAAACTTTGCTGATTCATGAAAGTGTTATGTTCCAAATTAAATATGAAATTTAAGCATACAGTTTTGCTAATTTCATTAGGACAAGCTTTTTTAATTATTTTTTTTAATTTTTTTTTGTTAAGTGGTTATTTTAATACTTTTTTTCTGAGAAGAGACCTTAGCATTTCTGGTACGTGTTGGTTTTAATAAATATTTCTGTTTGATCAGGCATGTTATCATCTAGCCTTCTAGCTTTAGTCTTTTCAAAATTTATCCGCTCTGAGATTTCCAAGAATGTGCATGAATTCAAGCAGCAGAAGAGGGTGACTGATACAGTATAGTAGCCTCCCACTTGTCTGTCTGTGGGAGAATATTTCTGGTTGTACAGACCAAACAGTTATTTGGGAGGCTGAGGAACACACTGTGTTTTCAAATATGTTTCTGACTGCTTATGAACAGTAAGGTTTGTGTGTGTTTTCCAGCTGAAATTGGTACTATATTTCAGACTGAAGCCCTACTTTCACAACTTAATACAACATTGTTTTCAATTTTATTTTCCTAAAACTTAACAAATCATTAGAAAGAAAACTAATTGCTGGTAGCTGTCATAATGTTTTGAACATGTTAGAGGGAACAATATTTGAGAAATTACACTTGAAATGCTTAGAATCATAAAAATACTGATTGGAAGGGGGCCTTCAGATGTCATTTAATGCTTGAACAGGACTGTCAAAAACTGCAAGCATGGCAGTTTCACAAATTCACTGAATAAATTGCTGTAATGCTGCACTACCTCATTGTAAAGAATTTTTCCTTCCTGTCCAACCTGCCCAGGAAAATCTGAAATTTTCACTGTTGCTACTGCAAAGAGTTTGACTCTTCAGTTGCTGGCTGCTATTAGGTTGTCCTGCAGGGTGCTCTTTGCCTGACTAAACAAGCTAAGATTCTTCCAACCCTTCTTTGTACGTTTTGTGTTCTGCCCCGTGTCTGTCTTGGTAGCCCTCTTGATGCTCTCAACATCCCTCTTGATCTGGGTGGCCCAACACTAGACACACTGCCTCATGCTTTAGTAGCGCAGGGAAAATAGCTTCTCCCCAGTCTGCTCCCACTATCCTCAGAAGGTTGCCTTTTGAGGCTTATTTGCATTTTCACAGTGAGAGCATGCTGTTGGCTTTCATTCATATTGGTATCCATAAGGCCAGTTACACTTCTGTGCTTTCCTAAGTTTTAGACTTAAAAGTTCTAGACTTGGACTAAGTTTCAGACTTAGGAGAGAGCAATACCTCTTTTTCCACAGCCCTTTGCAAAAAGACATGTATTTCTGCTCAGTATTTTTGCCACGCATCGGTGACTATACTTTTGCTACCCTGAGGTTGTAGTTTTCTGAGAGTGACCAAAATTAATTTAGTATGAAGGAAAGACAAACATGATTTACAGTGAGTTGTATCCACTGCTAATGAAAGAGAATACAAATATCTTCAAGTCCCATATTATAGAAATTTATCTTAAACCAGAAAATTATTAGAGGTAAGGCAGTCATTAGCAGAATATTTGATTGCTTTTGGCAACCTTCAAAAAGTTTCTAAAGTCTTTTCGGAGGTAGAGTGGGTGAGAAGAAAATTCGCTTTTCTCATTGAAACCAAACAGCATCTTTTCCTGGTAACAGGTTTTTGATGGGTTACTGGTAGTGAACTAAGAGAATGTGATACTGATATTTTTAAATTAACTATGGTTTAATTTTATGTTCTCACAGTTCATGTAGTTTATGCATGAAGATGCAGACATTTTTTGTTTTGCAATGATGATAGAGAAAAGATTTGATCTGGGCATTGCTTCAAACAGATTAATAAAGAGCTTTGCTTGTTGTAAACCTCCAGTTAAAAGCATAAAGGCGTTAGGTACACAAGGGATTGATTGGGATGTATATGAAAAAAATCATTTTATACCATCAACTGTGCAGCTGCATCTGTAATCTCATATGAAATCGTAGTTACGCTTCTGAAAGATGATACTCTACTTGGTCTTAGATGAAGATGGGTGAGTCCATGAATAAAAGTTGAAACACTAGGGTTTCTCATATCAGAAAAAGCATAAGTAAGGGGGGACTTAACGATAAATAGGCATAAAGTACTAGCCTAGGTCAGTGCTTTATCCGTGTCTCGTAAGGGAAGAATACACAGATATATACATAAAGATGACAGATTCAGAATAATTTTTGTACCTCACCTTTCCTGAGCTTTGCATCCTTATTTGCATTGCTAACAATGTAGTCCATCAGCAGGAAATTTAAAATCTTCCTTATCTACTACTTTTAGAAGATGCATGGACTATACATACTCCAAACTAAACGAGCACTTTTCTAATCTAAGCTAAATAGGGATGAGGCTCAGAGTCAATAGTTAGCCTGTGATTATCCATATCATTTAACTGTTTGCATGTATTGTGGCATAAATTTGGGCCAGGCCAACTGTTCCTCCATCTGACAATGCCTGGGCATGGTTTGAGGTACAGCATCAGTGTAATGGATGGTGTGGATGATACTGTCTCTGTTTGGAGTGCGAAGAATTCCTTCATGTGGATATGAGTTGTGCCATGTTAACTTGCCATCAGGACTATAGGGGCAGGTTCTGGCCTATTTTGTTTACTAGTATAGGTCTAGCCTTCTAGTAATGCCTCCCTGTGGGCTCTTCCAGGACTGAGATGTTTGTCTAAGTTTCAGAAAGGAACAATGTTCTTATTCAATTGACAAACAACAAAAAAATGCACAAAGGTCATTGGTGTCATTTATTGGGATGCTGCCGTACATCAGGATGCGTAGTTCACGTGCTTAGTACTATGAACATATTGGTGTCTGCGTGACATTGTACCTGGAAGAAATTATTAACTCTGGTGTCTGAAAGAAGTACAGGTGTTGATTTTGGTGCAGCACAACACTGAGATGACTATACTGCTTCTGTTTGCAGAGTCACTTTCAGGGTGTCACATACACTCTTGTGAATATTAATTTAATGTTTATTAATAAAGCTCTTTGCTGTGGCTAGTGAGAATGATGCACTAGTTGATTCTGTCATTTTAATGGAAATTATTTAAATGCATTGTGATAGATCTGTGTGAGCTTGAAAAAAATAGCTGGAGTTTGTGCTGTGAGACAAGTTGAGGAGATTGTCATCTTCTGTATGTTTCAGTGCTTTCTGTTTTATTTTCAGATTGTCTTCCTGCAGTGCGACAGGTTTGTGGAGTTTCATTCGCAACATGGCCATTACTACAGAACAAGAATACCAAAATTTGGTAGAGATTTCTCTTATCACTATCCATCGTGTGACCTGTATTTTGTAGGAGCAAGGTACTGATTAAGTGGGTTATTTTGTTTCACTTTTGTTAGCAATGTTTTCCAAGAATAAAATGAACATTAAAATACCAGAAAAGTTAAAAATTGGAAGTGGCAGCAATTCCTTCCAAATTAATAATGGAGACTGTTTGTGAAGAGTGGAAAATGTGGGAAGACTAAGATTGATTCAGTTTTCTGTACTGTTTAAAGACTTTTATACTTTGATTCTTAAACCAGGTACCTGATGTATTTGCAAATTTGTTATAAAAATTGCAATTCAATGTACTGTTTTAAAAAGTGATTGGCGTCTAAGTAAGGAAAATTAAATAACTTTTTCTATCCTGGTTGATGTTTTGTTGCTGTTAAAGTGTGAGTCAAATCACATAAAATAATTAATTGAGTTTGTGAGAAGACGTAGTAAAAATAAAATTCGGTCTTTAGGGTTTCAAACAAAATAAGTAGCAATTCAAGATGTAACATAAATCATAGGAAATTAAAAGATCTTAAGAAAGGAATTAATGCATCTTTTCCCTGGAAAAAGAGTAATTGGTAGGATATTGCAATGTAATAAATATCTCTGGTGAACATGCACATTTTTCTCTGTATTTTTAACACTGAAGGTTAGATTTGTCTTATGTTTTAGATTGTGAACTCTGAAAATTGTGTATGTGGTAAAATTAGGCAGTCAGCAGGAATTTTTATAACTCCTTCTAACTTACAACAGTATTTTCAGTAATTTTGGCTTTTTCCTTTGTAGTTCTGAAGTATACAGGCTAAATTTGGAACAAGGAAGGTTTCTGAACTCCCTGCAAACTGATGCTTCGTAAGTTATCCGCAATGCGTGACGTTTATCTGTCTACTTTCCACCAGGTGGAAGCAAACTACTAGCATGCTCACCGTCAGTATTGTGTCTGAATACTGCCCAAACACATTGTAGAGTTGAAAAGGAACATATGCCGACTCTGAGACTCATTTTATTTTATGTTCTGTAATTCTTTGTTCTAGTTTTTACGTTTTAATTGAGTTTCTTTTGTGTATATTTTAAAATTGCTTAATATAGACTTGTAATAAGTATTATATAACTTGATCTTAACAGCATTTCATTAAAACTTTGCCATTATTGCTCAATTTAGCCATCATATAGAGATACACCCACAGGCTATGTACTTTCCCAGACATGTCTTTGTCCTTCTGCTCCTGGAGTAGCCCAAAGAGAATTTTTCTATCTCCAGCATGTGTCTGATTCTTTTGAAAACACTATCAGAGCAGGAGCTAGGCTTCTTTTATGTGGGGAGAAGCAGATGAGAAGAGACTTGACTAGATAAAGTGGCTAGTTGGTGCGCAACCGCTGGTGCTCAGTGGGTAGGATAGCTTAATGGTTGAAGCAGTATTTGGGAAGGCACAATACAGAAACTGAGCAGCAGGAAAAAAAGGGGGAAAATCCTGCAGTGGGAGAGCTAAGGGTGTAGTGTAAAATCTGAATTGGAGAGATGACACTTGAAGTTGTGAGAAGGATGTGAGGTGGGGGAGTTGGATGAGTTACAGAATTAGAGGTGGAGGGCTTTGAATAGAAGAAGTTGGACAGCGCCAGGATGAGTGGTGTAAGGAGAAATATTTGTACTTTGGAAGAATTGTTGGAGAAATACAGGGCTCTTGGGTGCCCTGTTGAGAAATAGGATACTTGGGTGAGAGAAAGGAAGACAGGCCATTCATCAGAATATGTTGGTGATGTAAGCTTTAGAACATAAGTAATCAGGAAGACCTTTTGACATAATTGAGTTGTTTAAGAACGTAGTGGAGCCAAGTGGTATGGCAAGGCTTGGTGGTAGGTGGCGGGTATGGGCAGAGAAATGCAGAATCATTTAGGGTGGAGAGAACCTCAGAGCCCACCCTCCTGCTCAAGGCATGGTCACACTGAATTCAGATGAATTTTCCCAGGGGGTCTTGAAAACTCTGAGGATGGGAATTCCACAGCCTCTATGGGCAACCCGTTCCAGTGCTTAATTATCCGCATAGTGTAAAAATATCCTTACATCCAGCTGGAACCTTACCTGTTCAAAGTAATCAGCGCTGTCTCTGATGGCTTCAAATTCTTGGTAAGCTTCTCTTAATGTATGTATGGGAAGCTGCTATTACATGGCTATCCATTCCTCCCCTCCAGCTTTTCCTTTTCCAGGCTGAGCAATAGTGTACATTTAGTTGTTCATGTGTTAAATTATTCTGATGTCATTAAATTTGCTCCTTTTTCTATTTTAGAGAGAGTAATATCTGTGACATAAATCCTGTACACTTCTTGTTTGCTATGGGGACAGCTGAGGTAAATGTTTACATTCCTTTTATAAGAAGGGCAGTAGTGCTTGTTTCTTTTTTATATTAGTTTGCATGAGGCTAAGAAGAAATCATGACAGGAACCTAATGAATTAATTTGATCTCATTTGCTATGTTAAGTATAGATCTGTTAAACAAGATGACTTCTTAGAGCATAGTGCAGGTATTTCTGAGCTACCTTGGTTTCTGAAATGCTTGAGATTTTGCAGATGGGAGAGAAAATAATGTTATCTTGCTTTACAGTGTAGCCATCTGTAGAAATTAGCTAGCATGTGTACCCTATTAATCTTCGGAAATTTAGTGTTAATGATTTTGATTCAGATCACATTTTTAAAGAATATAAATGAAACGTGTGGAGCTTGTATGGCATTATTAGAACAACTCATGTCAACCTAGGAAATTTGATTAATTATTCATGGATTAAATAATTCATAATTTTATTTAAACATTTTTGGAATACCAGACATCTGTCGCATAAGCTTGAAACCTATTTTCTAAACTGTTCAGGGTAAAGTGGAATGCTGGGATCCTAGAACTAGAAATCGAGTTGGGCTGTTGGACTGTGCTTTAAGCAGTGTGACAGCAGACACAGAGTGAGTAAAGGCTACCTTTTTTTAAGTGTGTTCTGTTTTTTTTTTTTAGAAATAAATCCCACTTTGCATTAAAATGACCTGCCCATGGTCTTCTCTTCTCATTGCTAGTGTGAATAAGGGGTTTTCTTAGTCACACAGGAGTCTCTTAGTTATTGATCTCAGTAGTAGTGGCTAATTTTCTATACAACCACAAGTTTTGAATGTAAACAATGCAGCTTTTTGAAGTAGTATTTCTGAGCGATATCTGTAAATTAATTTACATTAATTATCTTAGCTATTTTTAACATTTAAAAAGTTATTTGCAGCCTTTATTGAAAGAATGTCTAACTATGAGCATTGTGCTTTGCAGGATAGATGGTCTACCATCCATTTCAGCACTGAAATTTGATGGAGCTTTGAATATGGCTGTTGGAACATCTACTGGGCAGGTAGACTTAATTTCATCTACAACAGTTCTTAGGAGATCCTCTTCTTGCAGTTGCCAGTCCAAGTCTATCATACATTGAGTGCACTTGTTGTAATGTAAATAGATATTAATGCAAGTATTTAGAAGAGCATAAATTACATATAGAGAGTAGTAATAGTCATTCGTAAACTGCAGATTAATTTTGTCAAATGATCGTCTCTTCAGAATACTGTAGGGACCACTTAAAATCTTCACAACCTACATACTGTATGTATAACTTCAAATTCTACAGTTTTCTTAGGACCTAAGAGTCAAGTATGCAGGGAAGTTGCTGCTTTTTGAGACTGTATCAGTACCTTCTCAATGCAACATATATGCTCTTCGCTTATCTTGATGGGGCTAAAGAAGCAGAAGTGATTGTCTTTCAGCTATTGTTTTTACTGTCTTATCTTTCTATAAAGGATCATTTTGATTCATTTATTCATTATAGCCATCATATTTTTAAAGTGGAGTATGGGGATTTTATTCTGCCTTCAGTCTTTTCATGGGTTTAGAAAACTGTAGCTTGCTCAAGAGCAGATACGTATGTAAGAGTTGTATTTGTGATAATGTTAGTATACATGCCAGGCAAGTTTTATTGGAGATAATATTTTTTATGCACAAACTGATAATGTTTTTTTCCCCAAAATTATTAGTATTCACACTTCGCGTGTGAAAGGTTTAAGGTCTTTCTCGAGTTCCGTAGAAAACTTTGGAGATAAAAATGTAGGTTTCTGTACTCTCTAATTTCCTTAACAAAAAATTACATTCTGTGGTGTTTCACTGAGTGAAAGTCATGCTCACTGAATGTGGAAGGTAGTCTGAAAATTTAAATCTTGTAAGAACAGCACAAGAATCTGAAAGTGAAATATTAGTTACTAAGAAATACTAAGAGCCTTGAAAACCGTTTGTTTTTTCAATAGAAATTAAAAAGACTGTAGAAAGATGGTGAGCTCTTAAATTTGTTTTTATTTTTTCTAGACTGAAGCATGCTGAGGTTAAAATATATTGCCAGAATAAACTGGGCTCACTTAATAAGCTGTTTTCAGAATTTAAAATTATTTGTTTTACATAAAGCCTGTCCATGTATTTAAGTAAAAAAATCTCAAGTTTAGTTAAATCTTTAGTGAAGATACGGTGTGCATGACTTCCTCTTTATCTTGCAATATTGTAAGTTTAATCTGTTTCTTATTCTTAAAGGTTTTGTTATATGATCTCCGGTCTAGTAATCCATTAATAGTCAAAGATCACCACTATGGCCTGCCTATTAAGTCAATTCAGTTTCAGCATCAGTTGGATTCAATTATCTCTGCAGATTCTCGAATCATAAAAATGTGGAACAAAGATACAGTAAGTGTTTTTATGTTGCTGCACTCAGATTTTTTTAAATTTTTACTTTCTTTTTGTTTTTTCATGCAGCTTGAATAATAAAGCTGAAATTCAGTGTAGGGAAGTTGGGTTTTTAATGTGTCCTAATTTACATAGCATTTTGTCCTGTCTGGCTAAATAAACCAACATCTGGGAAGTTATTCAACAGCCTGTCAGGTATAAAGATATAGTCTTAGGTATTTTTTAGCTGTTCGTACATGTCTGCCTAAGATGCTTCTTTCAGTAGAAGGATTTAAACATAAAAAGTAGTATCTTAGCTATTGCCCTGGTTTCTGTATTTCTCACAGTGTGCTTGAACACATCCAGTTACAATTTTTCATCAGAGAAAACGTGGTCTTTCGAATTCCCTGCTTAAAGAAGGGCTAACTTCAAAGGTAGATCATTTAGTTTATGACCTATTTAAGTCAGGTGCTGCTTATTTTCACAGAAACCTATTTGGGTATTGAAGCAGATAGTATGCCTAGATCCAAATAACAATGTGCATTATGCTGTATTAATGGATTATGTTGCAGCAGGCAACGTCTTTATCCCTGCCTTTTGCAACTCTTAACTGAAATTGAAATCTAATTTTCATAACACTTTCTTTCATTATATTATGCTGTTCTTTTTCTTACCTTTCCATCAATGAAGCTTGCACAAAATATGTTACCCCACAGATTCATAGTAATACTACTGTAACTTGGTTCAGTTTGAGGGACTATCTTTAGTCATTGTATTCCTTCTAAAAAACATGCTTCACCTATGCTTTTCTAGCTTTATAGTGAAACATATCAAGAGCAGTTGTAGTAGTTTAGAGGCACTCTTTTCTGACTGTTCACACAGTCATTTCTCTATTGTTGTGCTTCTTCATGAACTTTCAACAGCCTCTTTTATTTTTTCTGTGATCGCAAGCGTTTTTTTGTAAGCTCCTCTGCAGTTATTTTTTTATTGTTTAAAAGAGCAAATACATTATTGGTTATTATTTAAAACATCTGCAGTGGCCTCTCTCTATTTTTCCGAGGTATGTGTATTTCCCTCATTGAGAATGAAACACTGTAGGTTTGTCAGGTGGCCTCTACAGTGGGAAAAGGGAGGGTTTCTTACTGCTGGAAGGCAAGGATAGCTTTGGACTCTTTCCTAGAGTATGTTCCAGCTGGCTCCACCTCTCCCAGATGTTGGTTCCTGACTATCTCTGGCGGGGAACCAACTGCAGAGGCAGACTGTGGGGTGGAGAGCATATGGCTTTGATACCAGAATAGCCCCATGCTGAGACGTGCCTTGGGGTGGGGAGCATGAGGCTTTTGTCTGCTAAGACCGGGGTGGGGGAGGATTCTTATTAATCATCGGGGAGAGACCAGAGGTGGGTGGGGTAACAGCATGTAACTGGGAGGGAAAGGGAGGGCCCAGAAAGGTAGGTGGGATTGCTGCAGGGAAAGAAAAAAGAGGAATAGGATCAAAATTTGCTGTGTTCCTGTCCCTCATTTAGAACCGTGTAGGCATGTACTCTCATGCTTCAGATTCTGTGGCCCAGTTCTTAGAGACTCTTCCTTTACTGGCTGTCTTGTGTGTTGGCTTGTAAGAGCACCTGTATTTTGTCTGGGTTTTTCAGACTCTGTTCCAATTCTAATTTTTTTGAATGTTGTTTCCTGCTTTTACCTTTTTCTTAAATAACCTTTATAACTTCAATTCTGATCTAAGCTAGATACCACTGGATGCTTTTACTACTTTTATTTTATATTTAGACCTCTTTAATACTGAGTTTATAAATTATAAATAAAGTGTTGAGCTATATTTTATTTCATGTAGATGTGAGCAGGGTAGACGAGCCAAGCTCCAGAATCAAATTGCACTCCCGATCCATCATTTCAGCTAATGATATTTACCAAAATAAAGTGCTTTAAAACTACCATGAAGTTGAACAAAATGAGGGTTACACTGAGAATGTGCCAGGAAGTTAGGGACCTCACCCCTGCCTTTTGCAAGAAATAAAATAAAGTAAATCTGACACATGTATTTTCAACACAGAAGTGTGAGCTGAGAAATTAGAGATGCTGCTGTACGTTGTTGTGTCTTCAGTAACCAGTAAGCTGCATTCCTTGTAAGAGATCAGAGACAAAATACAATATTGAGTTCCTTGTGTTACGTTCAGATACTTCAATAACATTTTATTGCTCTGCAAAATCTGTTCCATCTTTATTCCATCATATTTCTTAGCTTCTGTAATGGCTATCCATAATGTTTAGATTTACTAAATTTAATTATGTTTGGAGTTCTTTGTAATGTTTTTCTTCCTACAATTTCAGGGGAAGATACTTACTTCAATGGAGCCAGAATGTGATATCAATGATGTCTGCCTGTATCCAAATTCAGGTACGTTAAATATATTAATGTCTTGCTAAGTTCAAAAGGGAGAGCTCATGTTAACCCAAGCTGTGGTCTTTTTTTCTGTTTAGGTGATACAGTTGGGTCTACTTTCCTCCTTATGACAGAGCTAGGAAAAAATGGTTACTTGTTAGTCAGTGTCATTGTTTCCTCTGCATCTGCATTGAATTGGAGCCTCTTTGCAGTTAGAAGCTGCTGTGCTGTCAATTGAGTGATTGACCTCTTTTGCTCTTTCAGATATCTGAGGTGTTTTATAGGAATAGGAATTTTGGCCTTTTGTCTCTTGGCTAAGTCCCAAATGAGTTAGAGCTTGCTTTCTAGAGCTAGGAAAAATCTCTTTACAGCAAGTTTACAAATTTTTACAAGTGTTTACAACTATTTGTGCCCTCCCTTAGATTGAATACTTTGGTTTTAAGTGTAGATTCCCAAGTGCACAGATTTGCATGCTTTTTGTGACTCTTGAAATTTGTTGTGTCTCATAATGTTATGTTTAGAGGTCAAAACTGAGGGTCACTTTTAACCAGTTTCCAGATCCTACCTTATAAGTAAAAATATTTTACAAAATGGTAGTTGTATGTGCACATGTGCTTTGATTGTACCTCAGATTGCAACTGACCTTAATTTTCCCTGCTTGATCTGAGTTGCTTGGTTCTTAACTACTATGTGATACCTGCTTCCTTTTTAGAAAGCAGTACTGAACAAGATGAAATAAAAACTAGGGCCACTAGCACGGCACAGGGCAAAATTCTTGATCCCCAGAATGCCTATGTTGCAAACTCTTCTATTATCTTAATTTTAGAGAGAGGTAGCAGTGAAGATAGAGGGACTTGGACTTTGGTTCATACTAGCAGCTCAAATTCAAGATTGTAGATAAGTGAATTTGAGATTTCTAACGAGTTAAAACTTGTCTTTTCTGCCAGCTTCAGTTAAGAATGTCTCTTTTTTTTTTTTGTTTTGGTTTGGTTTTTTGTTTTGTGTAAGATGAGCACTTAAATACTGATCCCTGCTGAGATGCTGGGCATTTTTGACCTTATGCAGCAGCAAAACTGTAATGATCTGCAGGACCTTGCTGATGAAAATATTAACTTATTTCCATGCTGCTCAGGTTTAGCCCCCCTCTGAAGCAGAATGGTGTTTTACTACTTAGGAATTGGGTTAGGTTTTTCTGAGCCCTCAAAAAGACGTAGATACCATTTTTATTTGTGTTCCATATATTTGTTTTTCCCAGATTAAAGTGCCAGAAATAACATAAGCAAAGAATCAAAGCCTGCCAAAACAGGGACTTTATGGCATGGTGCTGAGGGTACATCTCGTGTGCGCTGGTTGTGTGTATGACTTCATTTGGGTGTATTTGAGAATAAATGTGTGGTAACAGTGTGGACTGTGCAACATGGAGGCAGATAAACCTGATCTTCTCTCATCTGTAGTAGCTACAGAGAGAGGTAATTGGAGTGAATTATCATTAGCATTTTGTCCAGGTTTTACGTTTGATGAGTTTATTGATGTGATCCAAAAGAGAACCCAGGAGTGAATTAACATCCATGCAGCATTGATAATGAAGGGCTCGTGACAGGGAGTGAAACAGAAGTTAGTTACTTGACTATGTAGAATCTTAGCATAATTCAGGTTGGAAGGGACCTCTGGGTGTCATATATTTTCCTGCTCAAAGCAGGGCCAAACTTGAAGTTAGACCCAACTTCGAAGTCTGATCATGTTGCTGAGGTCATAACCAGTCAAGTTTGAGTATCTACAAAGGATGGACATTACTCAACTGTGGACGCTCTGTAGCCTCTATGGTAGATAGACACGCCTCAAGTGCTTTTGCAGAAACTATTTTCATGATACTCTGCAGGAAGAATCTTGTAGCACAAAGAATTGAATGCACATATCTCCCTAATGTTGCTTATTGGATGTTACTTTTTCATGTGTCTGTGCTATAGATCAATGATCTAGATTGTGCGTTCCAGTCCTGTCCCATGTCTCCTCCTTAAGTCAGTTCTGCTTTTCTTATTGTTCTTTCTTTATCCACGTCTGTAGGGGGACAGGCTGATGTCTTTTGGTAAGAACTGTTGTTGGATGAAAACTAGGTTGTATTTTATAATCATATGGAGACAGAGGGGGAAAAACTAGCACATGTTGCAGTGGAAATTAAGATATTTAAGATAAGAGGTGGTGCATTGCACGTTTGTCATAAATACTCTTGCTCCAGAATTGAAGATGCCTAGCACCACCTCGTGCTTATTCAGAATTTAAAGAATAATAATGATTGAACTTCTGAAAATGAGGAAATACTTTCAGTAATATGAGCTTGCAGTTGTGGAAAGCTGGAAATATAATATCATTTAAGTACCAGTATGGCTACAGCTCAGTGCTCTCATTGGTGCCCCAGCATTCTGAGCACCACTGAATGTTTGCAAAGCCAGCATGGCACAGGAAACCCAGGACATCTTTGCCTAGTTTGTGTTTTAACAGTTCATGTGAAACTGCTGCTCAGCCCCTACCCTAATCTCACCCTTATGAAATAGTTTTCACACTGCTTTGTCACAATTAAAAAAAAAAAAAATTAAAGAAATGAAAAAGTGAAACTACATTGTAATATAAAACATTCTGAAATATTTCTGAAATAGTGACTACATCAGTGGACAAGGGAAGAGCTATGAATGTCATCTGTCTGGACTTCTGTAAGGCCTTTGACACGGTCGCCCACAACATCCTTCTCTCTAAATTGGAGAGAGATGGATTTGATGGGCGGACTGTTTGGTGGAAGAGGAATTGGTTGGATGGTCATATCCAAAGGGTAGTAGTCAATGGCTCAATGTCCAGATGGAGATCAGTGACAAGTGGTGTCCCTCAGGGATCCGTATTGGGACCAGTACTGTTCAATATCTTCATCAATGACATGGACAGTGGGATCAAGTGCACCCTCAGCAGGTTTGCAGATGACACCAAGCTGAGTGGTGCGGTTGACACACCTGAGGGATGGGATGTCATCCAGAGGGACCTGGACAAGCTCAAGAACTGGGCCCATGTGAACCTCATGAGGTTCAACAAGGCCAAGTGCAAGGTCCTGCACATGGGTCGGGGCAACCTCCGGTATCAATACAGACTGGGGGATGAAGGGATTGAGAGCAGCCCTTGGAGGTACTGGTGGATGAGCCAGCTAGACATGACCTGGCAATGTGCGCTCGCAGCCCAGAAAGCCAACCGTATCCTGGGCTGCATCAAAAGCAGCATGGCCAGCAGGTCGAGGGAGGGGATTCTGCCCCTCTGCTCTGCTCTGGTGAGACCCCACCTGCAGTCCTGCGTTCAGCTCTGGGGTCCTCAGCACAGGAAGGACAGGGACCTGTTGGAGTGGGTCCAGAGGAGGGCCACAAAAATGATCAGAGGGATGGAACACCTCTGAAGACAGGCTGAGAGAGTTGGGGTTGTTCAGCCTGGAGAAGAGAAGGCTCCAGGGAGACCTTATAGCAGCCTTCTAGTATATAAAGGGGGCTTGTAAGAATGATGGAGAGGGACTTTTTATCAAGGTCTGTAGCAATAGGACAAGAGGCATAGGTGTTAAACTGGAAGAGGGTAGATTTAAATTAGATATAAAGAAGCAATTCTTTAAAATGAGGGTGGTGAGGCACTGGAACAGGTTGTCCAGAGAGGCTGTGGATGGCCCATCCCTGGAAACATTCAAGGTCAGGTTGGACAGGGCTCTGAGCAACCTGATCTAGTTGAAGATGTCCCTGCTTACTGCAGGGGGATTGAACTAGATGACCTTTAAAGGTCCCTTCCAACCCAAACTATTCTGTGATTCTAAGATTTATGGTAAACTGTGGATCAGTATAATGTGAATTTTTTTTTTTCAGTAGTTTTGTAGAAGTTTTGTTGTAGCTGTTGTTTTTTGTTGTGTTTTTTTTTTAATTAAATTATTCTACCAACCAGCTTCAGTATTATTACCTTTCATGGGAAGCAAATCCTTGTGTAGCTTTGACCAAACTACTTGATGACAAACTTTAGTGGATCTCTTAAACTAGTTATGAATCTCTTTTCTGTGATCACACATGCACAGAGTGGGGTTAGGGGAAAAAAGGTTTACCACTTGCTGAGTAGCCATGACTCAGCTTCAGTTAAGTCGTAGAATATAAATGAAACGTAACAGCATCTTCAGTGTGTAGAAATCTGTGCCTCAATTGTTTCAATTACTGTAAGAAATTTTTTTAAGTTACAAATTTGCATTTTTTAAAATTGCTTCTCCCATTTACTACCACTTCATACTCGTGTTTTCATTCCTTTAAATTGATGATACTGTATTGCAGATCACTTTCCAAAGATGGTCTTATTAAAATCTCTTCTCTGAAAAAAAGAGTTCTCATTTATTTCCCTTTTAAAGTGATCAAACTAGGCTGCTGTGTAGTTTGTTAGGGTGTGGTCCCTCTTCCTATAAAAACTGGTTAAAACTAACAAGCTGAAACAATGAAAATGTGTGGAATAAACTTCTCCTTTCACAGAGTTGTTCCTTTTTTTATTCTTTTATTTCCCTTGTATTATATGCCCATGTACTGTTCCGAAGTCTGTTTTTCCCTCCTTTAATTGTTGGTGGAAGACTCTCAAAGAGGAGGTTTTCCCTTTACTGTCATCTTTGAAGCAGCTGCAGAATTAATTTCTGTCCTTTATCTCTAGTGATTCATGTTCAGTCAATGGAGAAATACTTTGTCTCTTGAAATAGTAGTGAGCATGCTGGTATGTTAAGGGAGCATGTCATCTATATACTATAGTACATTGTGTGTGTATATATATATATATAGTATAAATTCTTGATTTTTCCTTAAATTGCTTGGAAACCTTTCAGGGTATGGCTTTTAGCCTCAGTTTGCTGACTAAGCTTTCACAAATTTCTTGCTTTGCCAGGAAGGCAAGCCCCCTTTTTTTCTGACATTTTAAGTCCAGCTGCATTGTGTATTTTTAATAAAAGGATTAGGTAGGAAGGATTACTCCACCCATGTTAATTGCGTTCCTCTAGTTGGGTGTAAATTATATTTCCACCCTCTGGGTGTGTAGTAATTGACCCAATTATTCATAGTTTCAGTGGCATATGTTACAGTACTTTTAGATCAGAATGTTATCTAACTTGATTGCTCTTTTCTTCTCCATATTCCATCTCTTGTATTACCTGGTGATCAGCTACGCTGGAGAGACAAAATTGAGATAAACGTAAAAGCATGTGCCAAATGTCCTTCTTACTTTCTTATGTAGAAGGAAATTGAGAGGAGTATTCATTTTGAACTTAACATGAAGTCTTCTGGTGGTTGGAGATTTTCCATGGGTTTTAATATTTCTACAGTAGTTTTTTTATAATCAGAGTATTTACAACCATTATTCATGGTGTTTCTTAGGTGCATTCATAGATATTTCAAATTTTACATTTGCCCTGGTTGGCTAGTATCACTAAGATTACTGCATTTGAAGCCACAATATCCTGTCTCTCATTTTGTGTTGAGAAGCTACTGTTGTGTTGATTTCCCAAGATGAAATATGAAGAAAGGTGTAAACCATGTTATGAATTATGACTTTGTTTAGAATGTAGGTGTGTGTTTAAAAACAAAACAAAAACCCAACCCCCCTTGTATTAATAATACAAGTTTATGCCCAAGGTAGGTTTTAAGTGCAATGCTAACTGGATTTGTTCTAAACAGTATTATGGGATGAACTATTTAAATTTGTTACGAAAATTGGCAGCTCACAGTTGTCAGGACTTAGGCTTGCTTGAACAGTTAAGATAGAGAACAAAAGGGGATAAATATGTAGGAAACAAAGCTTCATTAATTGTGCTGCTATCAGACCTTTCTTTCCTTGGCATTTGATGCAACAATTTATTATGGGTCCCAATTAGCTGTTCCATTGCAGGCCAAGAATATGTACTGTATGAGTGACATACAGGTAATGTGATTTCACCGCTCCTCCTCTAACCCATGAAGACTTTTTTCCCTGCAAATACTCAGGTTGCCATGCTAATGGTTTTTGGTGGGGTTTTTTGGGGTTTTTTTTTGGGTGCCAGCAAATTTTCCATTTTTTCTGTTTCTTTTCCTGGAAAGTATTTTAAGTCCTATGTACAAATCTACTTCATATGAATTAACTGCCTCAACTGTATACTTTTTTTTTTTTAAAGTAGTGTTATCTTCTTGTGACCAATATTTTAAATGTGGAAATCTCTTTTTAGGAATGCTAATGACTGCCAATGAAGCCCCTAAAATGAATATCTATTATATACCAGTAAGTAATACACATTGTTGCTGATATTGCTCTTTTAAAACTCAGATGTTTGGTGCCATTCAAGTATTCATGTTGGAAAATTACTTCTGCAAATTCATGTCTACATTCTCTGACTTTTCACGATAAAGGAAATTCAAGCTAACCATAATTAATTAATGTAACATATTGAATTACTGAAAAAACAGCCAGTAATTTGCCTTTTGCTACCAGTTCCAAAACTGGCTGGTGGCAGTAGGAAATTCAAGTGGAGCTTTGCCAGAAAAAGTAGTTTTTTGATAGCTGATCAGAAACTAATTCTTCGATAGGGACTATATAGCTTACTTTCAAGATAATAATTTTGCTTTGTTGTGAAGTAGTTCATTACTGTCTTTAAAATGTGATATGTAGTGACAGAGTCATGACAGTAAATATTCTCTGTTCTGGCAAAGAGATGTTGTGTGGCTTCAAGTATGGCTCTTGGCTGTAGCTTCTGCTCAGTGCCCTACTTGAATTGCAGCTTTTCACTTGAGAAGCTCTTCACTTGAAGGGCTTAACTGTAGGTTGGCTCTATGTTATATGTCTGCAGGTTGGTTTTAGGGAGACTTAACAGCAAGCCTTCTGGTGTTAGGGTGTGATACAGAAAACTACACGTGCATTTCACTCTTTTGTTTTTGATTCTACAGTGCATTCACTAGGGGGTTTTTGGCCTGGTAGGAGATAAATAGTAGGATGTATATGCGAATGTTACATGCAGAATAGCTGACCAGACTCTAAAAATATGTACAGTTCTTCTTAAGTCATTTCATTCACATTCTGGACAAACTATAAGAGTTGTTAATTTTGAACTATTTTTTTAACTGTTTTTTAAATCAGCCAAGAAGTCTTCATTCAAATCATAAATTTTAAATTAATTGTAAGTTAATTTTCTTTAGTTTATTTCTGGGTCGTTGTCATCCGCCTGCTCCCCTCCCCGCCCCTGTATGATCTTGATTACGTTTAAGGCATTACAGTGACCACACCAAGCTGTGTGGTGCGGTCGACATGCTGGAGGGAAGGGATGCCATCCAGAGGGACCTTGACAGGCTTGAGAGGTGGGCCTGTGCGAACCTCATGAAGTTCAACAAGGCCAAGTGCAAGGTCCTGCACATGGGTCGGGGCAATCCCAAGCACAAATACAGGCTGGGCAATGAGTGGATTGAGCAGCCCTGCAAACAAGGACGTGGGTGCATTAGTGGATAAAAAAGTGAGTATGAGCCAGCAGTGTGCGCTCGCAGCCCAGAAAGCCAGTCGCATCCTGGGCTGCATCAAAAGAAGTGTGGTCAGCAGGTTGAAGGAGGTGATTCTGCCCCTCTGCTCTGTTCTCATGAGCCCCCACCTGGAGTACTGCGTTCAGGTCTGGGGCCCCCAGCGTAAGTAGGACATGGACCTGTTAGAGCGAGGCCAGAGGAAGGCCACGAAGATGGCCAGAGGGGGCTGGAGCACCTCTCCTACAAAGACAGGCTGAGCGTTGGGGTTGTTCAGCCTGGAGGAGAGAAGGCTCCGGGGAGACCTTACTGCAGCCTTCCAGTACCTAAAGGGGGCCCACAAGAAAGCTGAAGAGGGACTTTTTACAAGGGCATGTAGTGATAGGACAAGGGGTAATGTCTTTAAACTGAAAGAAGGTAGATTTAGATTAGATGTAAGGAAGAAGTTCTTCACTGTGAGGGTGGTAAGGCACTGGAACAGGTTGCCCAGAGAGTCTGTGAATGCCGCATCCCTGGAAGTGTTCAAGGCCAGGTTGGATGGGGCTTTGAGCAACCTGGTCTAGTGGAAGGGGTCCCTGCCCATAGCAGGGGAGGTTGGAACTAGATGATTTTTCTTTGTGGCATAGACACTATATACCTGTTGTATGTGCATGTCTAAACACAACAGTATACCCCCTCTGAACAATTCTGTAGTCTGGTTATGTTTACTTGTAGTATTAGATTTTTGCATTTAAAGAAAGGTAAAATTTTATACGTGAGTTCTTTGTGTGTTATTTGTGTTGCGTTGTTCTTTGGATGTAAATTATCTGTTTCTCTAATTCAGCTCTAACCAACTTATATTTTGTTAACTGGAGCCGTTCCATACCTTGGATAACAAAGGGCAGGGGGACAACAAATATTTTTGTATTTAAGACAAAGTATTAGCTGTAGTTAGAAGCTGAACACTGTTTCTATTTACATTGTTCTGTTTAAGGTTTAAAGAATAGCTCTTCAAGCATTTTTTAGTCTGTCGTCTTTTTTAATTGATGGATTGGGTAAGACAAACTCCCAGATTTTCAAAGTCTGAGTTTTTCAAACTTGAATGGACTAGTTACTCAATTTAAGTAATTCAGATGGAAAAAGCATTCCTTCTGTCACTAAGGGTAAGGTTCAGCTTCTCTCTGAAAATTGTGCACTGAGATTTTTTTCATGCAGGTGTGCGATACATGAACTTTACAGCTATAGTACTTTATAGGTGCATATCCAACATTGCCACTTAGCCAAAAAATTATTTCATTGTCTTGATTGTCACCAGCAATGAATGTTTGTTAGAACTTGTTGTAGCCAGTAGTATTTTGAGTATTCTTGCATATATTGTAAACCAAAATGAAAAATACTTATTTTTTACTCTCTCAAAAATCTCATTCTCATAGAATCCTTTGTGAATACTGAATTTATGTTTCTGAAGTCAGATAAGTAATTTTTAGCTGAGAGATAAACGCTCCATATTAGATTTCGGATCACTTAACATTGCAAACCTAAATATTGACTAATACTATCTAATAATTTTGTAGCATGCAGGCTATTCTAATGAAAATTAACACAAATCTTTTCTTAAACCATCTTCCTTTGTCACCGTTCTCTGATTGTTGGTACCTGAATCTGCCTGAACTTGTTTGGATCATACCTTTTTATGGGTTTTACATTCACAGTGACACTTGAGTATACAAATGGACCCAAATGATGAATGTTGAAGCATAAATGCAGATATGAGTTCTATTTTTGAAATACTGTTGTGTATAAGAAAATTATTAAATTTGCTTTTTGAATAAGCTAAACTTCTCCTGTTCACATCAATGGCTTTGAGTTTGAAAGCTGCTGAAGATACATATCTTAAATACTGGCATGACTTTTTTTTTTTAGTCAGCAATCAATAGTTCATTTCAAAACATGGATTGCTTATTTTAGACAATAGAAAAGTTAAAGGTAGAAGTGGATAGGTGAGAAGAAGTTACTCTGAAACAGACAGAGAAGTCTCATGCTCTAGTAAGTGGCTTTTTTTATCCTGTCTGCCTTTTCACGGGCAAGACTGAAGGGGCTGGCACAGATAGCTTTGTATAATTGAATGGTTTCTTACTGCACTTCCTAAAAATCAAGTATGTAGCTCACTAAATCTGTTTTGGTTGGCTGTTTTGGTTTTTTTAATCTCCTTTTTAAATGAAGAAAATATAAAATGGAGAAGTTGTGTCAGCCTTAAGCTGCTCCAGGGCATTTGTTATTAAGGAAAATGCAATGTTATTAATGTGTTAATGTTACAGTTTTATTCCTTGATCTTTTGGGCTAGTTATTTGATCTCAGAGATGCACACCTGTCCTTTGGTTTCTGTGTCAGTAGTTTAGTAAGACATGGGTTTTTTCCATCCTTGGAGCACAGTAATTCCTTGCACAGGCGAAGATGAGTTTAGTTGCATGTGTCTTTGGAGCAAAACTTTAAAGAACTAGTGATTTGCTGTATTACCTGATCTCTTTTCATAGTCTCATTTTCTGGCTTTTTCTAAGAACTAGGATTCACTGTTTTTCCAATGAATAGCTTAATTTTCTATTTGTTTGTTTACTTTGAGATAGACGTGAATACTACTTAAAATGCATCCTCTGTTTTTGAGATGTTGACAAGAACTGAGTTATAATTCTTGAATTCCACAACAGAATAAATGCCTGGGGGAAATACTACTACTATAAAGGACAGTTGTGTTTCAGAGTTCTTGGAAGTACTTTTGTGTAAATAGAATCCATTCGATTGCCCTAGACCCTCATTGCCCTGTAGTGCTAGTAATTATTCTCTCTCTCTCTTTTTTTTTTCTTTTTTTTTTTTTTTTTTTTTAAGTTTTCACTGGAACAGCTACAAGGAATTAACCATGGCTATGGTCAAGGAGGATACTTAAAATCTCAAATGTATGGTGCTGTGCACTAGCCCTCTAGTTTACAACCTAAGAAAAAAATCTTCAGGAGAAGAGATGCACAGAAGTCGGAGTCTTACAGAGCAGGAGTGCATATGTACGTGGATGTGTGCAGACAGACTCAGCATCCTCTGTCCTTGATTGAAGTTGGCCAGACAGTGTAGGACTGTGCCCAGCCTAATATACCCTGCTTCTCAGCAGGTTTTATTAGTGTGGGCACAGTGCTGTGCTAACACAGCTACATGAATTGTGAACTACAGCTGGCTCATGTCCGGCCAGCTTGGAGTACGGTCTGACTGAGCTCATGTCTGACTGAGTTATCTGTGTACATGTGCCCATTCTCTCCATTGTTAATGCCAAAGCTAAATTTCCATTGCAAAACCAAAAAATTACTCTTGAACTTCAGGATTATAAAAGAGTTGACAACGGGTATCATAATATTGTCTGTAAATGAAATGGCATGCATCAGCTTTTCCTGCAGAATTTTCAACAAGATAGGTATGACATTTGAGACTAGGAATGTCTGAAAGAACTATGTGTTTCTTAAAAAAAAATTAAAAAATCACCCCAGTTATTTCTTTTGTGTGCAAAGCTGTTAGTAGAGGGGAAAGAAGGTGATCAGGTGATTTTTGGTTTATTGGAAAGGACAGGCAGGTTGCTTTTAAATGGCAAGAAGATGCCTTATGCAGGTACACAGTGCAGAGAGTGAGTAAAAGCCAAATTGAATCTGACCATTAAAATGAAATGTTTGTTTTACATAGGTAACATCTTGAGTGGCTTAGCTCAGAGACTTTGTGTTTGTTTTATTTTGTTGGGCTTTAATGAGGCCAAATGCCTCTGACTGGAATTGGGCTGTTTGCCAGTAGTTTAATAGTTAACTTGCAGTTTATGCAAACATTTGGAACCTACTTCTTGCCAGCTGGCTTCCTGGTCTATCACTTTGATGTGTGCCTCGGGAAGGTTGAAATGAAAGTTGTGTGTGCCTTGGGATACTTTTCAGTCTACTGACTCAGAAATGTAAGTTGAGTCAATAGTGCAACCAGGTCCTGGCCAAAGAAGTGAAGAGAGGAAGAAGCTCCACTGACACATGGTGGTCCACTGGCCTGGGATCTTAAGATGTGTCAGATTCTCTTAAGTTTAATTGAAGCTGTCAGCTTCCATGGCATATAATGTTCTCTTTTCAGGTTGTACAGAAAAAGCCCTACGTGTTAGCTCCTGAATGCTCAGGGTGGAAAGCAAGGGCCATAGGTGTTATTTATTCTGAGTGTTTACTACTGGTTACATGAACATGTCTGATCTTAGCACAGACATTTCAAATCAGTCCTGTCTCCTTTATTGGACTTGAAACTTTGGGCTACCTCTACATACTGAAACTGAAACTTGCTCTATTCATTAGGCTGTTAAAAGAAGAGAGCAATTAAGCGTGTAATTAATTGAGTGTAATATTCTGTGTTCTGGATTTTTTTTACTTTCCTGCAGTCTTGGCAGAAAACTCCCTGTTGAGGCTAGAAGCAATGTACTTTTGGTGTAGAGAAGATATTAAGCTCCTTAAGAAAAAATAAATCCTGGAGCGTCTCTGGCTTCTTTTCAGGTGGTTTTGGAAAAATCATTTGATATCCTAGCACTGTCCTAGTTCAGGGTTGTTGGAGTTATAAACTGGAAACGTTTCAAGGGCAAGTATTTCTTGCCTACTCAATGATTCAGTTTCTCCAAGAATATCTTTATAATGGGTTTGGTTTCTAATACAATACCTGCTTTGGATATGTGGATCTCTTTATAGCTAGAAATATTTATGACTTTTCAAATTGGGTGGCTTTTCAACTAAACCAGCCATTCCTGGTATTTCTTTCCTTTCATACATGCTATTTTAAATTATTTTGTTTATCCTTTTTTTAGGTCCTCTACTTGCCTGGTTTAATTACTATTTATCACCATCTTTTTGTTTTGAATATGCCTCAAAAATGCTCATTCTTAAAAAAACCCCATGTTTTTTCCTTAGATTTAGAAAAGAAAGTTTTAGAAAAACTGTAGAAAAAGCTAGTTTTTCCTTAGTAGTTAATCCTCAAATAACATAATCACAGATTAAGGCACCAAAATCTACGAACTTGTACTGAAGGAGATATGAGTAAAGGCAGTTTTTTAATACCTTGGTTCACCCCCTTTATTTCTTTCTTAATACTAGTTTGGAACAATTCTGGATTGTAAAGTAAGGATGAACATGCTTTGGTTCGATTGTAGACTTCCAGGTTAGCTGTTTCTAAACCTACTTGTGACTGAATTGACCAAAGAGTTGTGTTCAGTTCAGTCACAGACAGAAAAAGCATTTATCTGAAATAGTATTTATCTGAATTAGTATTTTCTCTCAGCCTGGTGACAGAGTGCTCTCACTAGTTCTGTACAAGGGGTTATGATCATCAGATATCTTACCCTTACAGTCTGTCATTTTTCACTTTAAAAGATGTGGGAGGTTTCTCGTGTGGCACGCTCCACACTTACCTCTATGGTCATAGCCTTTCAGAACAATTTTATCACTCTAAGTCTTAACTTTCTCATCCTTTCGTTATTTTAGGGTCTACTGATTGTCTTTTTTCTCCCTTGTGTCTTTATATGGTAGGGATACAATTAGAGAGAAACACCTATCCACACCTTGTACTTCATGCCCTTAAGACCAATTAGCTGTCGTTTAAATGGTTTATGGGTGCTGTGAAGAGTTACAGAAAGATATTCTGAACTGATTTCTGGCTTCTGCATGGCAAAAGCTATGACGCAAATGATGCAGTTCTTTGTATATTTGTGGCTGGCGTTTTGACATTAATAGAATGGATTAGGACTAGAGTGTGAGATTTTGATTTCTTTTAGGATGTTTTCATGTCTTTTGATTGGCAGTATTAGGTCATTCTGGATTACTGCTGCCTCAACTGTCGTCTTGAAGCTCATATGATGAGGCTGTATTTTTTTAGGAGACTGTTGTTAATCTCCTTCAATACAGCCCTTACCTAAGAAGTTTTAGGTAAAGTGGAAAGCAGCCATGAAACTCAATTGTGCCAAGAGATTTTTTTCCTATCCTGAAACAATATATAGTGTAGAAAAACATTTCATTCCCTGGGAAAAAATGTTGTAAAATAGAAATATAGTAGTCATGACATAGAATGGGAAATGTTGGTCTTTAACCGTAGCTTGCTCATTTTGAGAACTGTGAAATGACTGGAAAGCAGGGTTGTTATGAAGTAGCATATTACAGTTGTGCTTTGGGGCTGCCAAGTTTAAAAGAAAAAACTTTCCATTAATAAAAAGACACTTGAGTGCATCTTTGGCCTTTAAGCTAATTCTGAGTTTTGGTATATCAGTCTTTTAGAACTGTATGTTCCATCCAGAACAGTCTAATCCTTTACACAGAAAATTGTGCAAACAATATAAAAAGAATGCCTGGTGAATGATATATTACCTATTTCTCAGTATTTACAAGCATAGGAAAAAAGTTGTTTACCTTCACAAGCAGAAATGTGAGCTTCCTACTTTTAACCTAAACACTTTCAAACTGAAAAGTAACATGCTGGGCTTATTCCCAACGAAGGATATCCTCCGTTTCCCATGCACTGGCTGAGAGACAGTGTACCACTATCACTCATATATAGAAGGAAAACGCCAACGTGCAATAATCAGGAAACAATTTCTGATCTTCCTGTAAAACTTGTTTGAGACGTTTTTGGTGCTGATGATGTACTAGTTCAACATCATGTATAGATTATGAAGGTGTATGATCCCTGCTTACTGCTGTTGTGGATGATAGTATGATAGGCAGTATGTCTTCATTATTTTTTAATAGATAGCATGCTGACTGTTAAGTCCATACTTTCTTATAGTTTACATCATACCCTTCATAGAGCAGGGGAGAAAACTCTTCAAAGCAGTTTTACTGAATTATGGTGATTGCTCTGCCAGTTGATAGACTCAAAAGTTTTTTAGTGTTGTGACTGTTTCACAAGCAGTTGGTAGTGTGGGACCCTCTGTTCTTGAGTTCCTATTTTAAGAAAACAGGTTTCGAGGGGCGAGTGTGCTCCCCTTTTTAAATGGTAGAAAATTTAAGCCCTGAGTTTCTGAAAGGTATTTTTTATTTCTTAAGTTGCGCTTGTTCCTTACTTTGGGCCATCTATTCTTCACCTGGTTTCTGAAAACTTAAGAGGTACAGTTGCTCAGCTTCAGTCAGTGAAGAGAGAAGCAGTCACAGATAATGAAAAGATGTAATTGCTGAAAGGAAGTTTTATACTATACTATGGTCTATCAGTGTGTAATAAGAATTACTGTCTTTTTTTAGCTTTTGGATCAGAAAAGACAAAGCATGTGAGAATTTTCTCTGTGATAATTTCAACTAAGTCTTTATTTCATTATATTTGAAAGCAGAGGCAAGTGACTCGTGGCCTATCTGTATTGTAATCTGTGCTGCACTCAGTAGTGAACCAAATGTGTTGTAAGTTATGACTATTGTATACAAAAATACTAACAAAGTTGTGAGGACTTAAGACTTCTATCACACAAACCTGAGAGAGAAATAAAACCATCAAATACATGAAAGTTTTCAAATATATATTTGAAAGATGTTTCCTACTCAAAGAAAATTATTTCATACATTATATGAAATTTCCTTTCTCTAACATTATGCTCTGTAAAGAGTAGGTTGGTTTATGCTGAGGTTATCTTCATTATCTGTCTGGAGGAGTTGCACATTCCCAACAGGTAGTTGCCTTTCCTTCCCTTTGTGTTGTCTGGCAGTAGTTGTATAAACTCACAGAGCAGCCTTCCTCCCAGGTTTGCAAAGAGCAATTAAGCTGCCGTGGTAGGGAGTTATTAGAAGCTCACATGTTCCTAGATTTCTAGTAGTTTGTCAGTTATGTAAGGTAGATGTACAGCTGGATTTGCCGTTACCTTTATATCCGTAGCATCCTTCAAATTTCTCTAAAATGCAGGTCATGCTCTGAACTCCAGTAAGTTTTGCTTTCATGACTGTAAAGATATTTATGCTGCAACATTCCTTGGCATCTGACTTGTACTGTGAGAGCCCTCTTGTTCCTGTCTACTTAAAAGCATGAGAGGCAAGTCCCCAGACAGTGTGACAGTTGGGAATTTTCCTGTCCTATCAGAGAAGTGGAGAAGGGGACTTGGCAGGATTTTGCATTTCTGGCTTATTCTTGGTTCTTCTTACTTGTTAATTTAGATTGCAATTAGAGGCTATTATTTACATACTAAAATCAATGAATGTGTTACTCTCATCTCTATTAGTAGCGCAAGTTTTTGTCCATTGATGGCCCATGCCCTTAGTATTGCAAGAAGTGTTATTGTATTTTGAGAAACAAATTTCTGACCATGTTGGAACAGGTGAAAGCTGTGTAGAAGTTCTCTCCTTGTGTAAGAAAAAGGTCACGGCAGTTACGAAGTCTCCCACTTGCCATTGCCTTTTCTGCCTCCCCTGCAGTCACAATTGTAAATGCAGGGGGAGAGCTTTGTGAGGGGTTTGTTCTTCAAAGAGTATCGTGATAGGGTGGGGGGTTGTTTTGTTAGACTTCATATAAAATGTGGAGGTCTGTGTGTTTGTGAGGAGGGGGTTGTGCTGGTTCAGTGCCATTGAGTAGTCACTGAACAGTAAATTGGCTTCATGAAGGGTCTAACGAATGCCAGAACCTATGCAAAGGAATTGGTAAGAGCACGTAGTCAGATGTGGTAGGGAATGGGATGTGTAGATGGCCAAACTAAAATGTGGTTGCTGCCTTTTATCATCAGCAAGACATTAAATCAGCTGATCATACCTGATCTGCACTTTTTTTCCCCCCATGGATAAAGAAACAGACCATCAGCAGATGTTCACAGCTAAATAAATCCTGTGAAGTGAGTCTCAGCTGAACTTATTGCACAGTATTTATGTGTCTCTAATATTACAGCAGATAGGCTATAGAAGCTGCTGTATTAGAATAAGAACAGACTTTCAGGAACTTTTAATTCATTTCCAGCTGATATTTATGGGAAAGTGCTTGAAGCGGGTTGTGCTTGTAGCACATGCTTTGAGAAGTCACTCTCTCCTTACCTCTTGAGCTTCATTTGATAAGTTGACTTAATGCGAAAGTAGTGGATTCTTTTACTTCAAGTTTCTATCTATTTTTCTGACCTCAAATTGTCTCAGCTCCAGTTGTCTAAAGACCTAAAATGTGCAGGGAGTCTGATAAAATGTTCCATGGCAATAGTGACAAATGTTTTATGTATGTCAGCATGTCAGAACATGACAGGGACATTGGTGAAAGCATCAGGCTTCTTACCCTTAATGCCATGGCTGGTAAGTTACAGATGGCTTGTGAGAAGTGTCCCTTTTTCTTCCTGTCTTGTGAGGAAGAAAACTATTCTGCTAAACTTATTTACAATTTTAAGGAGTAACTTTCTCTGCTGAAATATTATTTGTTGTTCCTGTCTTGGAGGGCATTTTCTTCCCCAACAATATGAGCAATTGGACTGTTGCCTCCTTTGAAAGATGATGGCTTCACCAGAAAGACCCTTACAGTGAGAGCAGACCTGTGACTGGTTAACAGACTGTAATACCTGTCAGACCAGAGAATATGAGATTTAAAAAAAAAAAAAAACCAAACACAACACTATCGAACCAAACTGCTTAGGATTAGAAAAAGAAGTACTTACTATCTGATAACTACCAGGACAGAAAGATTTAGTATCTCATTCCTAGAAGATGTGTGCAAGTTCCTGCAGCAGTTTTTGTTTAACACTGGGAAGATCTTAAAAGCAATGTTTCCTTGAACATGCTCTCTAAGGAGTAAAACCTCTAAATTGTTGATTTGGCAGCTTCCATAGCATAGTGAAAGGTAGGAAAACCAACCTCTCTGATTAATGAATCTGCCAAAAATGTCTGGATGCGCTGGAGTTAGGATGAGAGAAAAAGCCAATTCATTGTATAGTTCAGTAAAATTTATGAGTGTGTGGGCTTAAAACCAAATGCAATGCTGTTGTCAGTAGTATGCTGAAAAAGAGAAATGTGCTATTCACTCTCTCTTGGTCATAGCTGTACTCCAGTGAGCTACTTGATGGCCATAACAGCATCAAATCTACACCGTGTAATGTAGGGTGAATGAAAGCATGAAATTATGAAAAATGAAAATATATGGGAGATTTGTTTGGAGTTTATTCCCAAAACCCATTTAATTTAGAGAATTAAAGAATTTTATTCAGTACACTAAATGGAATTACTCATGAGATTAACAGGGCACAATTGGGAGTTGATTGTAGACCTTTCATAGGGAGAAAGTAGATTAGAAAGGAATGGCAGAATAAAATTCAAAATCACAAGTTGTTCGGAGCATGTTGGTTGCTAAGGGAAACACTGTATATGGAAATGTAGTAGATAAAAAACATAACACGGTAACATGATCCCAAGGCTCCTTTCTAACACAAGCTAATTTCCTGGGCTCTCTGAATCTCTTGGCCTGGGTATGACTGAAGCCCAAAAGCACAGAAACAAGAATGGAGAGCCACAACTTTTCATGCCTACAAGCTAGAAATAATCCATCTGCTTTTTGAGAGATACCAATTGCAATTGATGTAACCTTGACTGTTAATGAGGTACAAAAAGGTGTTCTTTCTTCTCTTGCCTTTTCAATGCATATAGATGGAAACTTTTCAAAGTTATTACATATTGAGATCGGTCTAATTCTTAAAATGAGAGAACAAACATTGAAAACAGTACTCTTAAAATGAATAGTAATTAATTACTCATGTAATTGCATTAATTAAACTTGGCTATGCAATTAGGGAGCTAATTATGTTTAAAACACAATTGCACATTTCAGTCACTGCCCACACCCTGGGGATCACCCATTTTTTCCTCCTCCCTCATTAGACCTTCTGTAATCTCCTCCTGTTAAATGGTGTGATTGAAGCTGAGAACATGCATGCATAGATGTGCATTTGCTTTCTGCAGCAAATGTGTCCTGTTAAAAGTTTAAAATGCTTTTTATTGTGCCATTTTATTAAAAAAAACCCCACCAAAATTAATATATTATTATTATTCTTTGTTGTCTCCAAAGAATCATTTTTGTCTCCCACAGGTAAATATGTACATGAAGTCATTGAGTCATATGTATAAAATATATTTAATTTAAAAAAATATAAACGAGAAAAGAATCTCTCTTTGTTAAAGTGCTTTAAGTTTGGGTTTGGTTTTTTGGTTTTTTTGTTTTGTTTTGTTTGGGGGTTTGGTTTTTTTTTTTTTAAATGGGAATAGAGAAATGGACGAGCTTGCTTGGATCATGGGAGTCTAGTCCCATCGTGTCACAAGCAATCAGATTGTATAATCTTTTCCATTAATATGTCGGATTTAATCTGAAAATTAGTTGTTTGTTTCTTCCTCATTATCTCTATTAACAGGCTGTTCAAGAGTCACATTCCTCTGATGCTTAGCTAACTTTTCTAATTTACAGTGTCACTGTGATAACTTTGCATGTATTTACTCTTGTGCAAGCATTACTGTTCCAGAAATCATCCTAGCAGCCTTTCACTGTACTTGCTACAGTTTGCATTCACGTATGCTGAATATTATTGCCTGGAGTTGTACAAGATACCTCCACTGAGTCATTATTCCTATCCTATGCTAATACAATGGCTTTATATGACTATTTTATTGTTGTGTGATCAGTTGGTATCATTTTTTCCTATTCTGTTCTTTACAGCTGATAGCGATTGGCTATACATTTCCTCCAATTTCTAGCATCTTAGTTTTCAAGGTAGCTTTTTTCCCTGAGAGATTTTGACCTTTCTTTTGTGCTGTGTTATCAGCAGATTTTATTGGCATTTTCCTACTATATGTGGCAGTCATTACTGAAAATATTTAACAGGATTGTCCTTGGAGCTTCACTTGCAACCTACTTCCTGTGCAGTAACACCCCTTTCAGCATAAACTATTTCTCATTAGCCAGTTCCTATCTTGCCTTACGGTCATTAAAATTCTTGTCTTACTATTTTGCACAATACACTGTACCCAGAGCTCTGCTGAAGGCCTTAAAAATATGCTATTTTTGTTCTAATTAACATTATTCAAATAATATGGCAGAGAATGATTTAACTAGTACATTTTTGCTACCTGATAAAGGTCTTAGAGTCTAACTTAAAATCCATAGGAGACCACAACAAACAATTTGAAGATTTTTGAAAGAAGGTTTTACTTCCAAAATACATTATGAAAGAGCAGTGTTGTGATGTATTTTCATACTTATTTGTTATTAAACATATTATTATGGTATGGCATGATACGGCATTAACATTAATTTTTGTGAAACTGCAGTTTCTCTGATGCTGCCTGTTGCTGTCTTGTACAGCCACAGCAGCTTATACTTTTGCTTTCCAAAGTTTTTGGAAGTGTTTCATTGAATGATGTCCACATACATTAAGTTAGTCTTCTAGAGGGAATTCAGGCAGTGTAAACTTTGCAAATTCTAGTTAATTATTTTCAAACCTGATTTATACTGTCTGTGAACATTATGCATATTTTTGATTGCTAAAATACATCAGTGAAGGTTGAGAGGAGTTTATGCTGGTTGAGTCTTAATATATTTTGACATCTTATTTACAGCTGACGAGTTTATCACTGCCTTGTATGAAATCCTCCAGGGACTTACTATTTAATAACCTGAAAAACAGATTTTGGAACCTGTTTGACTCCCTGAGAAGAAAAGAGCAACTGTTCACTGGTGTAGAATTGGTCCCTGAAACCTTCAAACACATACGTCTGTATGTGCATTCAAAGTTGTTTAATTTAAATCTCGTGACATCTGACTCTGGAATCTCCTACACATCCTGGCCTTCTTTTGAGTCGTTGAGCATGTTTAATACTAGTTAGGATTAGACTCAGTTTTTCTGTGGCTCTAAGGGCTCTGCAGAGCTGGCTGTTCCAGATTCAAGACAAGGAACATCTCTTGTGGGTTGGGAGTAATACCTACTCTGTCCTAGGGTTCATTAATTTCGGGGGAATTACGGGCCGATGACAGGATGATACTTTTTACAGAATTGCTCAGGAGTTAGGCATGGCTGTAAGTGCAGGGCATTGCAGAGCTGTGCCGCATAAGATTTGTGCTGCTACAGGACTATCAAGTTAAATGTCTTATAAAATAGAATACAAAGAACTGTGCTCTTTGAAGTTATTTTACAATATTTTAAAAAATATTTTTCTGTCAGCATTTTTCTCTCCCTTTTTCTTGAATGGTTTGGCCTTGCACTTGTCTCTGCTCAGTTGCATGCTTGATTACTCATCATGTTTTGTGTTTTCTGCATCTAAAGTTAAAGAAAAAAAGACATTCTGATGTGTACTAACAAAACTTTGGCATTAGAAGGCACAAAACTAATAATTATAAAGTCCACATCTTTACTTCTTGTGCCTTGGTATAAGACAGGAAAGGCAATGGCGAGGTGTCCATGTTGGCTGTGTGCCGCAGCGGGAAGGCCCCTGTGGTAAGTCCGGCCGTGTGGCTTGCCCATGGCTGCTCCTCGTCTCTGCCCCAGCGTGACCCAGCTGCCACTCCGTCTTGCAGCGTGGTGGTGGGACACGATGTGGGATAACTGTGTTTTGATCACCTCATGGGTGCAGTTTCCAGTCGGCTGAGGAGGAGAGCAGCAGGGGAGGAGAGGAGGAGCAGCCCACCCAGCTTGCTGCCAGCGGAGCCCAGCCTGCAGGTGAGGCTGCTCTGTTCATAGGCAAAAATATTTTCAAAGGCAGACGTCTTGACTTTCACTAGCAGTTGGAGGAAATTGTCTCGAGAAGTGGTTATCCTACTAAAAATAGAATAATAATGAAAATAGCAAAAATATAGGTTTGGTCACTGTTGGTGATGTCTGGTTTTCCTATCCTAAGAAATACTTCAGTAAAAGCCGAGTGTAGATGTGCACTCATTTAATAATGATTTTCTCATTAGCTGTGTGCAACTTATCTAAAACTTGCAGGGAAACCTATTTGGTATATCATAAATATTGTGAAAATGAGATCTGTCAGTTTGGTTGCATGTGATTACCTACCTCGATAACATTTTCTTATTCTTGCTGTGAATTCCAGTGCTTTTTTTCTCCCTTAGATGCGGTAGAATTGTACATTCCCAATCAAAATCAACAAGTATATTAATTAGCCTACCCCAACTCCACAACTTTGTGGCTGTTTGCTGGTTTTGGCGGGTACTGCACAGCAGGCTGAGGTGGTGGCAGGGGTCCCAAGGGGTCCCACCTGTGCTGCTGCGCACCCGCTGTATGGAAACCCGGGAAGTGGCTGGGGAGGCAGGTTTCACCCATCCGCCTCGTGCTTGGTGGCCAGGTGCAGACCAGCCCTCTGAACTGTCGCATTTGTACCTGGGCACAGGAATGGCAGAGCCTGCCATTTCGGACTGCTCTCGGCACTGTCCTGGGATGTCTGTTGGTTGACAGTGGGTGAGAGAGGAGCATTAAACTCCACAGTTAAAATGCAGTGGCCATTAAATTTTGTGAAGAATTACTGTTGCAAGAGAAGGACATTTCTTGTTTATGTTTTTGTCATTGTGGCTGGTATTGTTTCCCTTTTCTATCTTTAAATGTCTTCCTAAGCTTTAAAAAGTGTTCTAACATACAAAGCAAAGCTCCTAGCGTGTCTTAGAATAGGTAGGCAAGTGGTTTCAGTAGGGTGGGAGAGAGGGAAATAAGGCAATAAAACATACACAGACATCTCTGTAGGGTTTTACTTTCTGTCAGCTTACATGTGAAATTTGAATAATGGTTGGACTTTCTATTTTTTTCCTGGTATTCTGTCACTGCTTTTTTCTGTTAATTATCTTATTTCCCACCCACCCCCTTGTTTTCTATGATCTGATCATCCAACTCACTCCACAGATTATAACGAATAATCGGGTCTTTTGGTTTTATGTGTTTTTTGTGTTTTTCATGGCACATGTTATGTGCTATGAAAGGTTTTACTCTCAGTATCAGCTTTTGAGTACAGGGATACTTGGAACAGTGAGTGGAGCTACAGCTGAAGAGCAGATTAACTGTTTTCCCCTTATTTGTGAGACTTCTGCTTTAGTTATACGTTCAAAGATTTACACCAGTCAGGATCCCGTGGGGGGATTACCCTAACTGCTTGGAATGGCCTGAATTCTAATGAGTAACGTGCACTTTGTAAGGCTTGAGCAGGTAGTGTCATAGACGTGGAAGTGATGAAAAAGGTTTATTGAAGTGATAGAGATCTTTACATCATGCGTCAGCAAGATGGAATGAAGGGGAACCTTTTTATTTAATGGGAATGGACGTGAGTCAAGGATTCTCTAATCTCATTTCTAATAATCTTCAGCAGAGAAACTTGTACTTAAATTTTGTTACCAGAGAAGTTTTGTTTAGGTAGTAAGCAACTTCTTTTTTGTAAGAAGGACAAATGGTTTCATCCAAAACAAAACTGTAAGTAAACTTTAGAGAAGATTCCTCCACCCTGGTCATGCTTTGATGTTCTGGTAATGAAGCACAGATAACTGATTTCTTGAATGGCATGAAAACCAGTGATACATTTAATATATCTAGACTGCTTTCTTATTAATATGAAAGTTTGGCATTTAGACTTGAAGAAGTGGGTTTGGGGGAAATAACTGAAAAGTTTAAAATCTGGATGGAGAGAAAGGCTTCTGCAATGTTGGTAAGAAATCAATATGAATATTTTATAGTGTTTAAGCTGAGTATTACTGGAGCAGACACAGGGATTTGATTCATTCATTAAGTAGGTAAAGTCTTTCCTGTTAGTGACATCTTGGGTCTTTCCTTAGAAGCTCTTACTAATTGGAATAAACTATGCAGCACTGTAAAAAAGTGCAGTTTTTCATTTGGCATGTTGTGGTTCTCAGCTAGTTCTGAAATCTTACCGAGATAAATTGTACTTGATACAGAGACAATAGTGGTCTAGAATACTGGAATGTTACAGTCAAGAATATTATGGTCTAGAATACAATTTTTACAATTTTTTTGTGTATAGTTGTCTTCAAAAGAAGACTTTTAAATGAGTAGTAACACACTTTTTTAAATGAACAGCATTATGTCATACTCTTACCACACTATCATGTCAAACTATATGTATTTTATATACATAAAATCACTTCTCCTTGTTTCCATAACCAAATAGAATCTTAAAATGTTGTTGTTGAATCACAACCATTCTTGTAGTTGTGTTGACTGCAGAGTTTTTAACGTAAATTTTTAGCAAACAAGTCAGAAGCCTCATCCGAAGTCCCACTCTAGGAGTTAACTGGCCACTTTACGTTCTAAAATGTCAGATGATTTGCTCTAGAGAAAAAAATGTAGCGTTGGATTTTTCCATTCGGCTAACTCACCTACTAAAATAATAGTACTGGAACAGTTGAGTATGGCTGCATGCATCAGGATAGAGAGGAATTTCAATCAGAACAGTGGGAGGGAAAAGTGAAGGGAGCTAATTGTTAACTTGGGAAATTGGAGGAAGCTTATATGGAAAAGTACATTGATAGTGCAACATAATACTGTTCAAATAAATCTTTTGCCTCATGGTAGAAATATGCAAGCTTTTTAGTATTTTCTATTTTCTGTTCATACGGTCTGGGTTTATCGTTGAATAAAAATACATGAAATATACCTGTGGTGGTTTAATTAAAATAAATAAGGCAGAATAGCATTTAACATGATTGCATAGTGAACCTAATGAGTTCAAGATCCAACAGTGCTTTACAGATTAGTTACTATCTAATGCAATTAGTTCATAATTTTATCTATAACATTTGGCTCTGAGTTTTTAATAAATTAATCAGACTGGGACCACTTGAAACAGTTAAACATGAAACCTCTAGATCATTGGTCTCAAATAAATGACCTAAATTAAAATAACACTTGCATAATCTATAGTACTCCTTATTGGTGTTGCAAGCCATAGGTTTAATTGTGTTCTCTGACTGCTGTTGCTTTTAAGGTCTGTTTTAATTTCAGGGGGAATCATTCTCTATTCCATTACAGCACAGTAGCTTGAAAGCATAACTGTAGGTTTTTTTTTCTCTAAGAATATACAATGTTACAACTTTCTATAATATCCACAGGTTTTAGGACCTGCCCCAAAATGGTGTTCCTTCTTGGACAACTTGACTGAAGAACTGGAAGAGAATCCAGAGAGCACAGTTTATGATGATTACAAATTTGTTACCAGAAAAGACCTTGAAAATTTAGGTAAAACTGTTGAATATCCTCTTTAGCTGACTTCTTTGTTCAGTTTTTGATTATTTACACATATAAGTTTTGTAATTTTGATGTGACATATGAGGGATGTTAGAAAGTCACTGGCAGTAGTTTCCTCCAGTCTTCTTGGTTATTAATAGACCAGACTGATGGCTGTATGTTCTTTGGTTCCCAATCAGTGCAACACTAGGTATTTGTGTTTCTCAGATTTTTATCCTGTGAAGATGATTGATATTTGCTGATTTGTCCAGGAATCTGTTGTGTGTGCTTTCAGACACTAAATGAAAGGCATAGGAAGAGAAGTTGGTTTAGTTATCAAAATATTTTTTAGGTGCTCAAATACTGTGGTGGAACTCAGGAAAATCTGCCAAAGGCTATCCTATTTGAATGTAGTGATTTCCAGAAAATACAAATCATTCTGGGGCTAATAGAAACAGAGTTTCAAGGAATTAGAATGCTGAAAGTTACATAGCAGAGAAGGTAAGCGTGCTTTTCCCAAGGTAGTTAGTCCTTTTCTGTCTGCTGCGTGTTTTGATTGCAGTGCTTTGCTCCAGTTTAATTAACCTCTGAATATGGGAGTTGGGTTTGGCCTGGCAGGACGCCATACAAGGAGGAGGTCATCCAAAGCACCTGCATCTTCAGCGTTATGAGTTCTAGAGTAGATGGTCTGAATGTAGCCCACAGACCCCTATCCCAGTTGTAAGGGAATAAGGTAATGTAGTGTTATCTACACAGAGACTTGACTGGGAATACTTATTCTGCTTTAAATTCGCTATAACTTAAATCAAATTCATTTCCCTATAGATGCAGGCTTTCAAATGAAGAACCAGCTTAAGGGATATTTTATATTTCATATGTTAGGGTTTCTTTGTATTACTCGCCATTAGCTGGAGGTACTCTCATTTTGAAATATGCAGGAAGATTGTTTCCTGCAAACAGTTAACAAAATTTTTAGAAACAACTTTGCTTTCTGAGATGCAGAGCAGTTTCTCACTTCTGTTTTTTTGCAATTAGTTCTAGAGGAATTTTGTTAATTCTTAATTATAAGACCCTAAAATAAAGATTCAGGGTCTGTAGAGGATATTTTGCTATAAAACCTTTTCCTTTTCTCAGTCCTGGAATTTTGTGAAGATACATGGAAGGAATATCAGAGAACTGTTAAAAGTATTTTCATTTTTACTTAGGATAGGGCCTAGGGTGACAGTTTTATGACCTGATGTGGTACTGTATTTTTTTCCAACATGTTGATTCTTCAAAGATAGTGACCCAAGGCAAAACTCTTTAATTAAAAACATCTCTATACCACACTAAAAAAGTGATTGTCAAACACCTATGGACTTTCAAAAAAATTCTCTCGGAATTTTTCTTCATGAACTTTTAAGGAGCGTAGTACATGTGGGCATTTTTAAAAAGTGCACAGTAACATGTGTTATGACAAGAAAAATGGATTTTCTTGTTCTGAAGAAGCTTGAATTTCTTGCTGGCCAAACTGATTTTTTTTTTTTTTTAATGTTTTTACTTAGTCTTTATGTAATGGATGTGACTGTTAGATTGATGTGTTGCATTGCAGTGCTTGTTTGTCTTGAATCAGGTAAGTGAAGTGGCTAGCTTGGAATAGGAATTCTTTGTATATGAAAGCTCTTTGAAATCCTCTGTAACTTTTTTCCCAGGCCTTTCTCATCTCATTGGATCATCATTGCTCAGAGCATATATGCATGGCTTTTTCATGGACATAAGACTTTATCATAAGGTAAATAAGGCTGATCTTTGTCAATTTTTACTCTTAATAAAATGTGTGTTGGGTTTTTGGTGGGGGGGGTGGTGGTTTTTGTTTTGTGGGGTTTTTTTTCCTCCAAATAACGGACTGTCTCCTGTATTAATGGTATATTCTTTTTACTTCCTCCTTGTTCAAAGGCAAAAATGATGGCCAACCCCTTTGCCTATGAAGAATACAGAAGAGAGAAAATAAGGCAGAAGATAGAAGAAACACGCGCACAGAGAGTTCAGCTAAAGGTAAATCCTGTAAACAATGAGTATAGTTCTGGGAAAACTATTCACAAAGAGCAATATATTCTTAAGTGTATCTCAGAGATGTAATGACTTAGGATTTGATTCTGTTTATCATCGGAGACACAAAGTAATTTATAGAACTTTTTGAATGGAACCATAAAGTTCCCATGCGTGTGATCCCCACAGATGAGAAAGCTGTAAAAGAGCAGCTCTCATCAGATTTGCCACTTGAGTGAGTAACCCACTGGTAAAACTTGCAGTTTCTACTTCTGTCATTGAATCATTTAGTTTAAATGATTTAAGCCATTAAAACACTGGATAACTCTGGAAAGAGAATATAAAAATAGTATTGCATTTGTAACTAGTAGCTTTCTAGATTGAATTTGTTCAACATACAAGGAAAAATAATTGCTTTTAAAGTACTAAAGCTGATGCATTACAAGGAAAAAATAATACAGAAGTTCGGCTTAAATTTTCTCCAAGTGCTGTTGCTTAACTAATACCTAGAAATATTTGGACAGTCAAGGAGCTTTTCAGCAAGAGTTAGAAGAATGAATAAGAATACTCTCTTCACCACACTTAAGAATGTAATGCATATAGGGGTTTGCATGTATAAAAGAGTAATTTACTGATTAATTGCTTCTCTCTCTTTAGAAACTTCCAAAAGTCAATAAAGAGCTTGCACTCAAACTGATTGAAGAAGAAGGAGAAGAGCAACAGGTTACTAGAAAAAGGAAACAGAAGGTGAGCTTTTGTTTTGGAGACTTCTCTAACTGGGATCACAGAAATAGTAATGCTTACAGTATTGATTTTTTTGTTGTTGGGGCTTTTTTTGTTATCTGGCAAACAGATTCAAAGTTCCATTGTTTCTGTTTCTCATAAATAACTTATCCTAGTAGGTGGCTTTAAGGTGTACTTCACTGTAGCTGCAGCACCAAAAAGACCGTGTAGTAACTTAAAGCTTAAAATGATGAAATATTCACTGTGAAGCGATATGGGCTTCACAGGACTCCAGAAGCTAGCTAAATGCAGAGTCAATACCAAAGTTGTTCAAAAAAGACCTGTTGTTTGCATTTATTGGTATCTTGGTGGTGACCATGACAAGATAGATGTTATCTGTAAAACTGAAGTTACAATTGCCTGTCTTTGTGCGCACAGTTGACTACATTTTATAAAATAGCCAAAATGGTTTGCTCTTATGCAACCAGAATTCTTCCTGATGTTCAAAATAATCAATCTTTATCCTAAGCGAAGTCTAAATGACCAAATGAGTTAATGTTTAGTATCGGGGTGGGGGGGTGGGGTCTGTAGGTATCACTTCATAGGTGCTCATTCTCACAGGCCTGTGGCATTCGTGAAAGGCAGGCATTAGCTTCATGCGGCATCTAATGAAATCCTGTGTGTTACAGTTACTAGGAAGCATGAACTACTGAAAAAGTAGGTGGTGGTAAAACCTTAAATGCAGACTAAGCCAGTGTTATGATGGAAATATGAGTTCAATAAATGGGGGCTGATTTGTCTAGGAGTACATATAAATTGTATTATTAAGTGGACTAAAAAGAGTATATGTAAAAATGCATGTTCTGGTTATTTTCCTGAATGGCATTAGAGTCTTATGAAAAGCAATTTATTTTAGGCTTTGGGGTTTAATTTTTGGCTGTGTGACTGCAAGTCACACATTTGCAACAGTTTCTGTGTTTGAAATCTACATTTGTTTTCTGTATCTTCCCCGCCCCCCTCCCCCCCTTCTTAGGTAACAATGAAAATTCGATGCTAGGGTGGGATGTATGTGCTGGTGTAATTTTGACAATTTTGAAAGATCAGCTTTTTATATTAAAAAGCTATGTACTTAATGATTTTAAAATGATGACAACAGGTATTTGCAGAAGCTGAAATTGTAGCTTGAACTGTTCCTAATTCAACAGTAGCATAATTTAAACTGAGTTCATTTTACTTTGTCATGAATGAAACTGCCTTTTTCATTCCGTATGCGAGGGCAGTGAAGAAAAAGTGTGTAAGGTGTATAGAAACACTTACTCTTACATATTTACAGTAAAACAGTAGTAGCATTGCATAAAGACATGTTTACCTTGATAATTTGTTGTACATGTTGTACAATCATCCCCGTCAGGCAGGGTATTTGCCTTGGAGGTACTGCTGATTAGTCAATAGATATCAACACGTCTCCAGACTAGCTGGCTTGAATGTATGAGAAACATTAATTAAAAAATATTAGTAATTGTGTATTTAAGGTGTCTATAGTATGCATAAAGAAAACCAACCTGTCTTGCTTACAGGTAGCTTAGAATGATGTTTATTTGATCTTTGTGAAAGTAATAAAATATAATAAGCATAAATCTTGATTTTTATATGACCTGGAAGGAACTGGCATTTCACATGCTGCTTTTGAGTTTTGTTTAATTAAAAAGGTGTTACTTACTTTACCAATGTCCATTTCAGAATTTTATAACTCACTCATGCTTTACTTCTTTTCCAGAATCTGCCTAGCCTTCTCAAAGATGATCGTTTTAAGGTCATGTTTGAGAATCCAGATTACCAGGTGGATGAGCAGAGTGAAGAATTTAGGCTACTTAACCCACTTGTTTCTAAAATAAGTGAGAAAAGAAAGAGGAAACTAAAGATCTTAGAGGAACTGGAAGCACAAGAACAGGTAAAATATTTTCCACTCGGATTAGGAAAAATCCATAGTTTTCTTTGTTTCAAGCATTCAGATTTTTCACCCTAGAAAGAAGGAAAGATGGAGGCAATGCAAGAATGTCTTATCAGCTACAGTAATTAAGTGTAATTTATAATGTTATTCTAGTTTTTAGATGTGAACAATATTGTGTCTACATTAATGTAGGTTTGAAAAGCGTAAAATATGTAGGTGGAAAAAATTTTATAATATATCTTCTGCTTCATTTGCTGTTACTGCTTTTGTTCAAATTTTAGTTCTCTTCAACTGCGTCTATGTAAAAGCTGTCACGTACTTTCATTGCAGGAATGGTTTGAAAAGAAAATTAGTTGATGATTTCTTATTTTGTACTATTTTTGTCTGCAGGAAGAGGAGGAAGAACCAGAAGGAAAAGCAAGTGATGCAGAAAGTTCTGAGAGTTCAGATGATGAAAAAGGCTGGGTTGAAGAGGTCAGGAAACAGCGCAAGCTTCTACGCCAAGAGGAAAAAGTAAAGCGGCAGGAAAGGTTCAAGGAGGATCAGCAAACATTACTGAAACCTCATTTTTTTGAGATTAAAGAAGGAGAGGAATTCAGAAGCTTCAAAGACTCTGCCAAAAAACAAAAATTAATGAAGTAAGACTAATGTTCCTGTTTTAATAGCTGGGGGTGGGCAATTCTCAAGTATTTCTCTACAGTGCAGGCCAGTGGCATTTTGGCTCGGAAGCACTTACTAGTAAAGCCACATCTGGCAACTCAGGGATATAACTTAAAGCGACATAGTTGTTGAAGGCTTTGTTTTGTAGTTAAACAAATATGATGTTTAAAGTATGGCAGAGAGACAACACAAATGAGATGAGTAAGAGATTAATATTCTGAGCCAGGTTTGGGGATCCATTAATCAGTGCTGGTGAACTGCTGCTCTCACAAATAACAACACTGATGTCTGTGAGACTGGTTATATTTGTCCACAAATGTCAGTATGAGGTTGACAGGCTGCATGTTTTTCATCTGACCCTCTAAAAAGGTGTAGAATACTGCATGACTAGACACTGTTTTGGAGGAAGGATCAAGGTGGTAAAAAAGAAAATATTGTTTTGTCTGGGAATTTTTATGGCATCCAGAAACTTTCAAAAAACTGTGCTGTCCTGATATTATCAGGTTTTACTATTTCTGGTTTTCTTTTTGCAATATAAAATAATCAGACTTTTTTTTTTTTAATTTGGATTTCCTTAAGTTGATGATCAGCCGAAGTAGTTGGGTACTGTATAAAGAGCACGTCAAACTAAAGGACTTGCCTTTGAGGTGCTTAATGCCTGCAAATCTCCCCTTTTTTTTTTTTTTTTTTTTTCCTTTCCTTCAAAGATGAGATTTAATCGCCTTTTATTATTTGGAGCACAGATGCTAGTATTGAAACATTGAAAGACAATAGCTTCAAAGTTCTTGCAGCACAATGGATACAGAGCAGAATTTTGACTAATGTCGGAAACAAGTTGCTGGGCTAGATGGATCTCGTGATAGCCATTATGTCTTTACTTAGAATGAAATGATACAGTCAAAGAAAAGGAAATGAATAATATATATAATGGGGCTTTTTCTTTATGTCACTAATGACTGACTCTACAACCTAGTTGTTTCATGATGGAAATTTTCTGGAGATATGTAAAGAAACATTTGATAAAAAATTTAGCCTGTCCCTTTAAATGTGCAAGTTTTTAACTGGAATTATCATGTAAAATGGTCTTCAAGTATTACTGAGATAGTATTTCTAGATAGTCTAGTAGTCTGTTTTTTCCATGCTGTACCTGTAAGACCTCTTTAAATAGAAGTAGTAGTTTTTATAAAGTGGCATTTATAGCAGTTCTGCAGAAATTATTCCCATATTTTCCTTAGCTTTTTTTTATCAGCAAGTGTTTTCACACAGGGATTTTTCTTTGTTCTTTATATTGAGTATACCCACTCATTCTGGACTCTTAACTTTATTAGATTTCTCCATCACCTTGCTTCTGATTATTTTTCTTTCTTTCTTCCAGAAGATGAAACAACTTCTTGTTTTTGTCAGTTTTTCTTCTTTGTCAGGAGAAAATCCACTCTGGACACTCTGACAGAGTATTCTAGGTTAAGGATATTTTTTACATTGTACTTAGATTTATAGTCATGTTAACAAGTGACTTGAAAGGAGCCTGAGACACTGGTCAAATGGCCCTGTATTCTCATTGCCATTGAAATACTTCACTAAAAGGCAGTATGGCTGCAGCCTACTCACATACTGTTCTTTTACACAAATTCAGCTGCTGACCTCTAAAGGAAATTCTCAAGGACACTCAACTTGAAGTATTAAGATTTCATTTTGTTCAAAACATGGAAGGCTTAAATGTGAACAAGGATACTGAAAGTTAAGTAAATAAGCCAAGACAGGCGTAAGGAAGAGAAACATCTGGAAAAAATTATTACAGTGTAACACAGGACAAAGTAAATTCATTCATCTGCTGTGTAAAGGGAGAAAAATTATTGCTTTAACTTGGGAAAATTGAAATCAAATACCACAGACCTGTCCAATGAATGGAGGAATATCAGTGGTGACATAAACCATGGGAAGACTTTTAAAAGACTGCTTTTAGGGAAAAGAGAATATGTCTTAAGATTTGCTGCTAATTCTCTGCAGAATATTTTGCAAGGTATGATGCATAATTAGGGTAGCTTAGGTTGGATACCCTCTGCGTGGTAGGTGCATAGATGGGATGTAATGTAAAATGTTTAAAAAAAAAAAAAAAAGAAAAAAAAAGATAAAATTGAGGATAGAATTAGATGACAAAAAAATGGATGTGACAGCATTACATCCTTTATGTTTTTCTGAGTTGCTGTCATTGAATTGTCTTTCCATAATTTATTTTTGTCTAAGCAATTAGCTCTATACTCACTGATCCCATTTGTGCTCATCCAAGCACTGTTCATAGTGTGGAGTTTGATATTCCTCAAAGTCTTAGAAGAAATTAAAAATTAACAGCTGGTATCTGTTTCTTATAATGTATAGCTGACATGATTCTGTAATCATAATGACTTAGTCTGTGTTGTGAGCTACTTGTTTGGTTAATAAGCATTTTTACATATTATAATTTTATGAAGAAAATACTTAAATATGTTTTCTGCTGGCCTTATTCAGTGTTAAGTAGTCAGCATAAAAATAATTAATTCAAGTAATGTACTGAAAATTGGAAAGACTGTAGTGGCATGTACCATCTGGTGAGGCTGGCATGTTTGTCTTTGATTTGATTTATCCAAGTTATGGAATGATGGTCTGTGACCAATATAATTAAGTACCTTAATACCTTCACTATGCATTTAATGGCTAGGTGTTCTTTTTTTCTCTAATCATATAATGTTCTACCTGAGGAAACAGTTTATGACTTATATAAAACTGGGTGTTTCTTTCAACGTGTTCCTGACTCAGCACAGCTCCAAGCCCAACTTCTAAAGCAGTGGTGCATACTATAAATTTCTTCATAGACCAACAGTCTACACATTTCTTTGCACAGGAAGGCTGCAAAATTTAGTCATGGTTGTAAAAAATGCCTTGTCTCAAATCTTCTACATTTCATTTTCCCCTTTTTCACTCTTAGGCTTACACATGAAAACTTGTGAAACTTTGCTTTGTTTACTTCCTGCATAAGTTCCTTACATAGTAACTTAAAAGGGGATCCCTAAAAGGAAAGGGTTTTTATCAGTGTCCTGAGAGCTCTTCTGATTTTCTTGATGTCCCTTTAAAAGGTTTGTTATTGAAGTTAAGAGCATGTCAAAATTAAAAACTACAGTCGTCATACTTTATAAACTATGACAGTCAATGTATGTATCTTCAGAGGTGGCCAAGAAAGTCAACAAAAGCCAACAAAAGCATAGCTGACATTCCTAGGTATTGCTAAAGTAAAACAGCAGGAAAAGTCCTGAAAAACTGTTCTCTTTATAACGAGGAAAAGAAAAGTGCCTGGGCAATTTTTTTGTTTGTTTGCTTTTTTTACTGTGGGGCAGGGGAAGTTGTTTTTAATAGCACTGTTAATGTATCCCTTGAATCAATTTGTTGAGGATGATTCAAAAAAAAAAACCCAAAACCAAAAAACAAAACCCAAACAACCCAGCCATTTTAAGTGTTTGTGTATCAATGTGTGCAACTGACTATCATTTGAAGTCTGCACATTTTCAGATAAATATAGCCATACCTGCAATTATTCAGTAAAATTGCAACCCCACGGTGTTTTGCTAATATCTCCTCATTTTAATTTTTCTCCTGACTGAAGCAGTATCTAGGCAGTCATGCTAAATAATTGCTGGGTAATAGCCATATTTCTCCAGTTCACTTTCAAAGGGGAGAAAAATGGGACTTCACTTGAATGTAGAAATCCCACCACAATGTTGGTGACTGATCTTCTGCCATAGTTAGCTCTAAGGCTTAGCTTGTCTTCCCGATGCACACAGATGGAACAAGTTTTTACATGAACTCAATGAAAAATATACTACAGAAAAGAAACACAATCAAAGTACCTAGTCATGAGAAATAAAGTAATTCTTGACAGTAATTTTTCATTGTTAATCTGAACAGTCTTTGTTACATAAAATGGCTCATTAACCAAAATTCAGTGGACTTCAGAGACTTCATGCATAGGCCACCATCCATGAGCCCTTCATCCACAGTGAATGCCAATGACTTCGGTGGCTGCTAATCGTCCGTATTTTTATGATTACTTATTTTCCACTTTAAAACTTGTACAAAAAGTGTCTTTTAGCCTTCTTCAGAGATCTAATAAGGCACTAATAGCAGCATCTCAAATTGCAGAAGCTAATTTCATTTACAGTTAGGGGAATGTTTTCTAAGCAAATCACAGAGTGAGTTGTCTGATCATACAAGCCATGTCATATTCTCAGGTGGCACTACCTACTCGTAGGGCCCACATTGTAGAAGAAGGACTAGCCGTGTTAGGACTCACAGGTGCCTTTAGGGAGGCTGGGTGAAGCCAGCACCATCCCTGCCTGCCTCACCCTTGTGCTGGAGGCTGTGCAGGAGCAAAGTGTATTTCCACTCCTCAGCTGTTGCAATTTACGACCCAACTTACTGAAGTCAGCAAGGGTGATATTAAATATCAGCTCACAACCTGGAGCAACTGGGGCATGTCCATGTGTCTCGCTTTTGTAGGGGCATTTACTTCCAGTGGGGGAGAGCTGACAGCAGTATCCGTTTCAACCACAATGGCTACCTCCTCCACAGAAACGCTAGAGTTCAGTGCCTGAGGGTGAGGCTCTATACCAGCTTGCTCACAGAAGCTAACTGATGAGTACCATGAGCTTGAAGGAATATGCTCATGTGGAGCTCCTTGCTGGGGTCAGAGTCTGTCTATTTATCACATTCACTTGTTTGCATTGTTCTTTTATTTAGAAAACTATTTGCATTAGACTTAACAGTCACAGTGTCCGAACGGTCATTTTTATTTGGGCTAAGTAGTTTGTCTCTATCAGTGAAGTGATTCATTCAGTAACGAATTTGTTCTGATGTACAGTCAAGATTATTTCCTTCCCTCAAAAGTGTTTCCAGTTCAGAAATTATAAGATTTCAAGAAACCTTACTGGGTTTTTTTATTTGTGTATGTATCTATTACTGCAGCTGAATATTCCTGACTTTTTCTGACATTTCATAGAAAACTATAGCAATAGAAGGGTGTGGTTTCTTTCTCAACTAGAGTCTTGTTGCTTTTTTAGCAGAAAAAAACAATGAACTTTACATAAATTTTAAAATTGTTTCTACTAAAAGCAATATCTGGAGGGAATGATTTAAACTTGTCTTTCTCTTCTGTTTACTGAATGTTTATTTTTTAGAGTTATGGCATTTCAGGGTTTCAGAGAAATTGAGATTAGTTTTGACTGCATTATCAGCGTTTATTATAGTAAAAAGATGGCAAGAATTGGGATTAATGTTAATTATTCTCTGCAGGAAAACTCTTGAAGATCGTCTAAAGCTTGAAGAAAAACTTGGCACGCTCAATGTGTCTGATACCACAGTAGGCAGCAAACAGGCAACATTCAAATTAAAGAAGGTGAGCTATATATATAATTTTTTAAGATAATACACAAGTAACTTTAGGTTTTGCATGAAAGAACAGGAACTTTAAAACCGTCAAACAAATGTCCCTCTTCATTTCTTTATAAGCTGCCAACTCTTCTGTTTCTTGCCAAGAGAATGAAAGCCTCCGGTAGTACACTGTGTGTACTTATAACTCGGGCAGCACTCATAAAATCTTACGTTCTGGTAGAAAATACTGGCTTCCATCTTTTAATAGTTTATTTGCAGACATACCATCAGAAGCTTGTGACCTTACCTGACTTCTCTGCCAGGACTGATGAGGTCTTGGTCTGCAGGTCCAAATGCAATCAGGATGCTGTAGATGACAGGCTTTCTCTTGGTTGATAATGTTGCTAGGTCTGAGCATGATAAGAACAGAGCTTCTGACTGCCTTTGTCATTGAACTTGTGTAACACAGATCACAAGAATGAGCTCTGGTCCTGTTTTACTTGCCAAATTCCATTTGAAGTGTGTAGCTGACTGCTGCCTATCTACCTTTCCCAAAGGGTTTTGATTTCCCATCCTGAGGAATTTTGTAGATTGCAGGCAGGTGATTATTTTATAGTGTGGGCAGAGTTAAATGCATGTGTGCATCTGCTACTGCTGTAGAACACTTAGGGAAATTTTACTAGAAAATTGCTTTAGAACTGAGGAAAGGACACATTATTAAAGCTGAAGACTGATATTAATTGACATTTGAGCTGACAAAATGTACTTCAATTAAAACTGGTTTTCCTCAGGTAAGCCTCTTTGCTGTAATACGTTTCTCCTTCCCAGTGGTCAAATATTTTTCTTACTGGTAAAACTGCTGTCACAACAATGGCTAGATAGTTATTTGATTGTCACATTCGGTATGCCTGAAAAAAAAATTTTAAATAACAAAATTTATTGGACTGTTCCTACCTTACTTGTTTTACCTGATTATTGTCTGTTTGCAGATGCCCTTTTTCATCTGTTTTTGATTCCTCTATTGCTGGAATTTAAATTGTGTTGACTTTAGAGTAAGTCACAGATTCCTCTGCACTGCTGTGTAGGATAACCATTCTGGGGATTTTACCAGCTGCTGTAACTGATCTGTTGGTGTCTTGCAGCTAATTAAATGGGCTTTGCAGGGCTTCAAAAGCACAGTCTTTTTGTATAGTAGCTTTAAATTAGGAAGCACAAAGCCACAAGGTTTCTTGCAATTGATGGTGAACAATAACCTATCACCTTTTGCTAACAGCTTTGTGAAGATTTGGGAGTAAGGTGGAAGAAGACAGAAACTGCAGTGGTTCAGACTGCCATTTTTACTTGATTCCATCAGATATGCTATAGCTTTTGGTTTTTTTAATTATGTTGCTGCTAACATATGTGGATTTTTTTCTCTGACTGTTAACTGATGTTACTTTATTGAAATACATAGGTTGTGCTCATTTGCATTAAAAAGACTTTTAAAAGTCTAATTAAAAGAAAAATCATGCATCTACAGTGGAAATCTTTTCTCCTATCAACAGAATAGCAAAATAAGACTTAAGTCTTCTCTCAAATAAACAGACCCTGTGTATATATTCTGAAGTCCCAGGAAATGGAGCAGGCAGAGCTGGGAAGAAGGCATGCTGTGCAGTATGCTGTGACTTGACACTTGTTTTCAGAGGATGCGGAGATGAAGTTGGCAAGCTAAAAGGGATTTTAGTGTTACTCTGATCATCAGCTTCTACTTTAGTGATGCCCTTTCTTTAAAGTGCAGGTGTATTTAAGAGTAAGTGCAAAGATTCAGTGGGGGAGAGAGTTGTGCTTCCATGGGACTGATGTCACTCAACCTTGTAAGTCAGTGGAATTGAGACTGAACTTGGCTGCTGCAGTTGTGGTATGTTAGCAGCCTCCCAAATGCCCCGCGGCCACTGACAGATCCAGCGCTGAAATTCTTTGTTGTTGATATTTCACAGTTTAGTTTTCAGGGGATTTTTGTATGGTTCCTACAGTGTGGTATCCTGTTTTTCAATTTCAGCATGTTTTATGACAGCAAATAGATATAACAAAATAGCAGGGTTTCAAAAATACCTAAGTACTTACAATACTGGGGAGGTATAGAGGACATATTTTTAAAAAACCCAAAGTTTCAAATGCAAATCAAGATCATTCAATTTCAGTATGCTAGTGGTAGCAGTCATTCTTGTAATTACTTGTATTCAGTAAGATTTCTCAAGACCATTTCAGACGAAGTCTGGAGACAGAGAGAAACTACTTACTTTTTCACATAGTGGGTTTCTTGTTTCCCTACTTGCAGTGGAAACAGGAGTCAATAAATTTCAACAATGTCTAAAGACCACTAGTTTTTATTATGCTGATGCTGGTATGGGCTTATTGCTGCATTTGGTGAATTGGTTCATATCTCACCTCAGTCAAAATGTTGTCTATGTGTGCAAATCTTTAACTCAAGTTTAAATGGTACTTTAAGGGGAGATTCAGGAAGACATGGGCTGACATATGAATGCTGCTGATTACAGAATTAGATGCAATGGGGATACTTCTATCACACTGTGAATGCACTTATCCTGTGCTGCTGTTGAAATTGCTCTAATTGCTTGAGTATTTTATCGCATGGAGAGTTGCCTGAGCTTGGCTAGTTCAAGTTGGCTAGTTCCAGTTTATGCTTAGTCTGAAGACAAACCTTAGTCTTCCAAAGAGAATAGTAGTTTATGGCTGTAAGAGCCATTTCATCTATGTGGTATGTAAATGAAACCCTTTCAGCGTGTTTTTGATGAAGAGGAGAAACATTAATAGAGCATGTGCCACAGGAGCAGAGATTTTAGATGATTTTCATGTGGGAAGTCTTTCTAGAATTGCATACAGCATATCAAACACTTGCAAGAACTTCTAAGAACATTTTTTAGAAAACCATATGTTTCAGCAAATTTAACTAACTGTTCTGTCTTTTAAAAATCCATTTGTGCAAATATTAAATGTGGTAACACTAGTTAACCAAAGTAGATACTAAATAGCCTCAAATTGTGCTCTACCTTCTTAAGGGCATTAAAAAATAAATTCTGGAGTGTAATTTTACAGTCTGTTGCTAGACACTGGTTTTCATCTGAAATACATGATTTTATTCACTGGTTTTTGATATCTTTGTCTAAAATGTTTGCTCTGAATTACTTGGCATGGTAATGCCTAGGGATACTCAGAATCAACAGGTGTGGTATAAGACAAGATAGCATGGAGCCATTTACAGTAACATTCCCAGATTTTCCTAATGGAATTCTGACTTGATATATAGATACTTGAACAATGAGGTGATACATAAGTTTACAAGAACCTAAGTCTGGTTTTGTTTAATATTCCAGTCAGAGCAACAAAAGAAACAGCAGGAAGCTGAGAAACAACATCGTCAAGAGAGGAAAACTCTTAGGCGTTCTGCTAGTCATCTCAAGAGCAAGCGTGGAAGAGGACGTCTGTTTCATTGATTTATTTTATGTTATTTTTTTAAAGAAACTTTTAATCTCATTTTTCATCGGAAAAAGGGACTTTTTCAAATTGGGACACAGTACCAATGTATTTATATTTTCATTCATTGATGAACACAAAAACCAGAACTTGCTAAACCCTGTGTTAATTATTGAAAATTTTATGAAAGTAAAAGTATTAACCAAAGGACGCTATGAGTATGGTGTGTTATAAACTACAGCGTGAACTGTATTTGTGCAGAAATAGCCAGCAACTGGTTATTGGGTAACCGTGGATGTTTTCTATATAAGAATTTATGATACACCAAGGCTGCCTGTCGTTTATTTAACTTAAGAGCTGTGGGTTTTTGCTTTCTGAAATCTTTATTTGTGACTGCTTAGATAGAAGATCAAGGGTAAGTTATTTTGTCTAAAAGCTTATCCATACAAGGGCACAACAAATTTTTCTTTTATGGTTCTTGAAGGATGATGAACAGTTATGTTTTTCAAAAACCGACTTTATATTCTTGGGCTTTATATTCTTGGGTTGCCAGGAGGAGGTACAAATGGTCGTCATGAGGGCAACTGAGAATGCCTGATTTAAGTTCCTCTAAGTCACTCTATAAGGAAACCTCTTGCCACACCAATGTACAAAGGGGAATCTCATAAGGATAGTCTTACTAAGTTAAATTTTGTGAATATTGCCTTTACTCAGAATCCTTAGGACCAGGTTTAACAAGTTTTGGTAAGCCAGCCGTGGTTCAACATAAATAAGTGGCATATGTTCACATAACAAGCACATTAAGGCCATGCCAGTAGCCTCCTATTCTTCAGAAAGTTAGTTTAGTTAAATAAGAAACTAGAACCTATGATAAGGAGGTGATTGATTCTTTTCTATGTCTTCTTTTTGATTCCCAGAAGAATGCTTGTTGCTAACCAGGATACAGCATCTCTTCTTGATTTTATTTTTTATATCTTGGAAACCCATCATTTACGTAAGTAGTTCACTACTTAAGCAAAGAAATTAATTTTTACCTTTGATCCTCAAGGAGCTTTTTAGAAGGCTTTATAAATTGTCTCTTTGCTAAATCCAAAAAACTGAACTTTGGATCCAACAAGAATCAGTGAATCTCTCCATCACTGTAAATCTCTTTAAGAGACTTGGAGGTTCTTAAGTGTTTTGCTTTATAAACCAGAGAGGTTATTAATCTGGTCAGGTCTCCTGGACAGTATTTACTGTAGAATTTTTGCAGTTATTTCAGTAAAAACTTTGGTTTCTCATAGCCTGATGCTTTTTTAAAATTTATTTTTTTTAGATGGTAGAATAATCAGTCACATGGTTAGATTTATTTTCTTCTCCCTGATTTAATTTTACCTGCTTTAATTCCTTGCTTCTGTTTTTAATTATATTGTTTCCTTTAATTTAAAAATGCCTTTTGCACCTGGTATTTTCATCTTTAAAACATACATTGTAATCGTCACCTCTCTGTCTTTGCATTCAACTAAAAGATGAGTGTCTCAATACCTATTTTTTTATCTCTAGTTGTCAAATTTCTGCATTGTCCGTAAGCTTCTTATGCTTTGTATTTAACACAGAACTATCCAGTATTCAAATCTCAGTCTCACCCATGCTGTATATCAAGAAGAACCATTATTTCTCTTTAGCCACTGAGAAAATGTAATGCAGTTGTGGTTGCTCCAGGGTATGTCCCTCTTTTTGGAGTCTTGTCTTTTGATAACGTTCAAGCCTTTGAAATCCAAATGCAATGACAAGTTAAAGTTTGTAGTAGTGCAACATCTTTCCCCTGGAGCATTGTGTTATCTCTTAGGAATTATCTCCATGCAATTCAGGTGTGTTTGCTTTGTATACATGGCTATACTGAATGTGGAAAGATTAATGGTGGAAACTTGCCACGATTCTGGTTGATACAGGGAGAATTGGGGATTAGGTGGACAGAACTGGCACTGTAAGAACAGGAGTTTGGAGGAGTTTGCTCCTTCTCATCATAGGCCTAAATACCATTATGTTTGATCAAGAGCTAGAGGTGCGTTTATGGTTTAAGGCATCCTTATTTCAGCAGTGATTTTGCTGGCTGTCAAGAGCAGTAAAAAAAAAAAAATCTGGTTCATCTGCGGGATACTAGTGAAACTGGGTTTGAAATGGTTAACTTTCAGCTTAAAAACTATTTCTTCTGTTTTGAGTATCTCATGACTGACACTGGTTTAGGTTGGTGTATGCTTTGTTTTTCATACACTTATGGAGTACCTCATGATAATACTGATCATGTATTTAGGTTGGAGCATGTATGATAGAGCAATATACTTCATACTGCTAGAGAGAAGGCACATGCAAACTGTACTTAGCACACCATTTACTTCATATAAAGGATATTTGGCATATACTTTAAATGGTGCTTAAATATACTAGGCATAATCAGTGAGATGCCTGGAAAAATAGGACTGTGACTGTGATTAAGGCTAATTAGAGATAAAAGTGTAAGTAATAGATACCAGCCATTCTGGACAATAATCCTAGAGAATTGGAGGTCACGGATAGCATTTGTGAATGAAAACGTTAGAGTTGGCTCAAGAATCTTGAATATTCATGAACAGCAGTTGTTCATGAACAACTGGTTGTGATGTGCCCTCCAAGGAGGGAGACTGTACTGCGTTGTAAATTCGTCTGCTTGTCTTTGCCTAGGAATACCTGCCTTGTGGACAGTTCTTCATGCAACAGTTTCTTCATTTGTGGACTGGATTGCTCAGGGCTTGCATGAGATCGTGGTGGAACAGAGCATTTGTGTAAGGTAAAGAAGAGGCAAAGCTCTGTGCAGCCTCCATCATAGCTATGACTGAATTTGTGCTCTACTAGATAATCAGCGGCTGATGTAGATTTTGAAAGACCAGAGAGAATTAAGCATAACCAGGTCTGTAGTGCCAAAGGTGTTTTCCTGCTGCAGCCACGTTCCTGAAGGAGAGACATGTCATTCTAATACAGGCAGAGGGATATCCAGCATGTCTCTAAAGCAGGAAGATAGTATATAATTTAAAAATTCATACATTAATTGAACTAATAATTAATCTCAGGCTACTTTTTCCCCATGAAAGGGCAGCTGTAAGAATCAGCAATACCCAGAAAAGTGGGTTTCCTAGCCTTGATCTGACTATTAAATACTTGAAAGAAGGCGATGTTCTTCCTATTGTTGCTCACTTTGGGTCAGGAGAGGTGTTTGATGTTTGTATTTTGTGAACAGTGAGACATGGCTCTTCAGTGTGTCCAGCACTGGAACTCTGGAACACAGGTGAGCTATAGTTGGTGGGCAGTGCCAAGCTGCCTGGCACGCATTTGAACCCAAGAGCTTTTTGGTGGAATAGGGTTGAAGATTCCTTGTGAGCCTTGCTTTTGAGGTATAGGGGAGCAGCAAGAGTGGGCAGCTCTGTGAGGGAAAGCAGGCTGGGAGCTCAGGGTGACAAGGGGCAGGGGCAGTGACCCCCTTACAGGAGGTGCAGTCCTGCAGTTATCAAACAAGAAGAGCAGTAGGGTGACAGCAATGAGGCTCAACCAGCAGACACACAGACCAGTCCTTAACGACAAGGCAGGTCCAAGGTCAAATGAGCAGATGAGGGTCCGTGAGGTACTTGGGCAGGCATGGGCACACCTGCAGTATAGCTTAGGCAAGGACTAAGGGTGACGCGGCTCCCAAGCAAAGCAGGAGCAGGTCTCTGGCAAAGCCGCTCTGGGCTCTTTCTCACACAGCTCTTCTCATAGCAGTCTGGTCCCCAGTTGTTTGGTCATGCTGTTGCCAGAGCTGGCTTTCAGCAGAGACAGCCAAACCCTTGGCAAGGTGGGGGAAGAGGTAGCAGAGCCCTAGGGTCCCACATAAGGACCTGGCATGAAGCATGTTTAGACTCTTGAGATTGATAAAGCAGGTTAATGTCCTTGAACAGCTATTTGGGGGAAGATTTAAGACTTTTAGTAGTAGCTGACATATTAATGCAACATCGTTGCAGCCAATTAACTTCATAATGCAACCAAAGCAGACATTTCTGAGGTATCAGCCTGACTACATCAACTTTTTTTCAGTCAACAGTACTTCATTTGCTGTACTGCAGGAATCGGTATTGATCCAGTGTTGCCATTCCTAGAAGCTGAGCAGCTCTTGGGATCTTTTTTTACATTTAAGGCTCATACTCTAAGGCAAGGGTGATTAGATGCTGTAGCCTCATGGAAACCCTGACTGTTTCACAGTTGTGAGAATGTAGTGGTGAGAATCAGTTTAAAAACTCCTTATAAATAAATTTACAGATAGTGGTTAAATGTGAGTGAAATACTAGCATGATAAAGAAAAGACCTGGATCCGATGTGTCACCTGTACTTCAGTACTTTCTTACTCCGCAAGTAATATAGTTTACTTCAGATAGGCTATTAGTCCTTGAACAAACAGCGAACCAAAACTATTTGTGTAATATTCTTTCCAAAATGCTATTACCAAGCCAAGAAGCATACTGTGTTCCTGTGGCTGGCATAATTGTCTGAAATTGAGAGCATCCATCAGTTTATACAAAACAGTGAAAGAGTTTATGGTACCACACTGCTGGCTTTTAATATCTGAACAAAATAGCAAAACATGATTTTAAAATATTTCCCTGCATAAACAGCAAGCGTATGTAAAACGTACATACACATTTTTATACTCATGGGGTTTGTTTATGTATGGAGCTTAAAGTAGGTATGATTTGAGATTACCAGCTTCAGGAAGTGTTGTGAGGAAGGGTGTAACAGTTTTCAAATTACTCCATCTTGCTTCGCAGTAGCCTTTTATATTTGTGTTCTCCCTGTTTCCAGATGGGAAAACAAGTAATAGACTTGAATTCTAGGAAGAAAGGACCAACTTTCAGATGCAGGACAGTGAAGCAGTACAACAGCTTACCTGGGGACATTGTGCAATGTCCACCGAAAGACTTGCAATGACAGATTAAATATCTGCAGGAACCCCACAGGTATGGTGAAGCCTGCCTTGAGGAGGAGGAAGGGATTAATGAACTTCAGAGGACCTCTCCAGCCCAATGACTATGATTGGTTGTACGGCATAAGGAAGAGGCATGCAGCATTAATTGACTGGAGTAGTTTTCCTCCTTTGTCCCATCCTTCAACTGAATCACTCACTAGTTCTATCTTTTTATCTCTTTCATGATGATTAAATACTTTGCTTGTTTCCATAGCTAACATATTTTGTCTGATCTTGGGAAGTATGGGAGTTTTAAGCTGAATGAAAGCACATAAATCTATTAATAAACTTTAGCTCTTGATCATTATCTCTGTGTTTCAAAGCCCATTTTGCTCAACAACTGACTCTTTGTGATGAACATGAAGTAGTCCTATCACCAAAATGAACAATTTATAGTACAGCCTGCAGAAAATAATCAGATTTAGCAGAGCTAGTAGTTTACACAACCAGAGGAAGAAGAATTCCTGCATTTTAAAGATTCTGTAGATGGATAACTGTAAACCTTGCAATGTGGTTCGTAAGTCATTCTCTATAAAACTGCACATTGCTAATTTCCGCACCCATTCCCCCACCTATAATTTAGGCATTTTCTCTCTGCCCCATTCCTCTGATGACTCTGCTTATGTTAACTGCATTTTAGTATTGCTTCCTTCCTCCTTTGTTTTTTAATTTGGCCCAGATCTTTGATCCACATGGGGCCTAGTGGCAAATTTCTATGAATATGTCACATGTTATTCTGCATTTGTACTGTAAGCGGCACTTCTGTACAAAATACTTGTGAGCATCCCATGGTACAGACAGTTTGCACATTCGCATCAGCAGAGGTAAAGTAAGCTGATTTCTGTACAAGTGAATGAAAACTGCAATGACTGTAATTCGTCCATACTAGTGTAAATTCAGAAATGTATGTCTGTTGCTGACTGTGTTTTTCAGGCTCTCATCTTCTATTCTTTTCTTAGTGTTTTAGGCTGTGGTGCATGTGCAAGGAGTGAAGATTGACCCTGAGCGTGTTCAGAAAGGAGTAATTTTTCTCTTACAGTTTGAAAGAAGTAATTACAGAGAGAAGTGCTGTGTTTCCTTTGAGAGTTATATTCAGTTAGAGTTTAAGTACAGTAATTTTACAGCAAGATCAGGTATGAGTTTAAAACGCTATTGTTCCCAGTGTGGTCATGCTTTACAAGTGACATTTGGGTCAGTTTACCTGTGAAGGCAAGTCCTTGTTCCCATTTAATTCTTCACTGAGTGGGGCAAAAGTGAAAATCCCATTTCCTCATTAAAGAGAAAACTAGGCAGTTGAAGTGGGAAATACCAGCCCAGCCCTAATCAAAATTTATACTCCCAATTCCTGGAACCACCCTTCCCTTCCCTACAGCGGTTTCTGCCAAAGCTGCTCTGTCTCTCCTACTTATTATCTCTTCTTTTAACATCTGGCTATTTCTTGTGGGGTGCCTGTCTCTACCCTCCAGTTTTTCTATTAATATCAGGATCTATAGTACAAATTTGTACAGATACAGCATAGATTTGCGAATGAGCACTAAAATGGTAATAGATAGGTTGTGTAGAGACACATCATGAGCAGAATGGATTTGTATGAACTTGGAGATGTGGAGAGCTGTGACATCAAAGTGCACGGTGGGGGTTCAGAGAGCTGGCACATACTCCTGTGCACATTGTTGGTGATAGGCAGGGGGAATGACCCAAAAAATTTCCACTCTTACTGCTCTGTGTGCATCTCTACCGCTGTGGTAGCTCTACTTCAGTAAGGGTCTGGGTGTTTTGGGTGGGGTGGTTGTGTTCTATAGTTTTTAAGACTTTTACTATTGCATTAGTACAATTGCAATGTACAGTTACATACATGCACAATTACATTATGTACAATTACACAAAAGGTTCAACATTCAAAAGCATTCAAATTATACATCATCTGACTTCAGTAATGAATCTTATGTCCATTCCGTTTATCAATATTTCTTCTGTAAATATATTTTCTTATGTATTTTAACCTTTGTAATATTGCAACTTTATATCACAAATGGAGTGCATACAGTAGGGGTCATAAAAGACCACATGCTTACCTGTAAGGATTTAATCATTTTATGCAAATGAGAATGTTGTGAAAAGTAATTCTCTTGTCTATTAGGATTTTGCTGATGTTCTTGTAAACCGAATCAAAAGGCAAGTTTGCAGCACTCCTGTCATAGCTACTGTGTTTTTCTCCTTTCCCAGATATAAACAGGAGATTTCCTAATGGGACTGACACTGTTGCACTGAAAATAATGAGGCAATATTTTAAACAGATCTCTACAGCAAGTAAATATCCTCTATCTGAGATATTTTAGACAGGTTACAACAAATCTCTTTTGCACAATGCCATGGTAACTACATAGCTGCAATTTAAATATTACTAGAAGCAGAGCATAGATGATCATGCTCCAGTGCTTAGTATGGGGCCTGACGCTGTTCAGTTTACGAGTATAGGTATGGGCAAGGACATTGTGTGTAATATTCCACATATGCATGTAGCTGGCAACTAGTATCACTAAATTAACTGTAGTTTAGCCAGTTAAGGGAAGAAATTAGAAGTATTGATAAGTTTAGAGAAAGTTATTTTAGCAGAATTCAAAGGAGACGATCCTTTATTTCCACGGTCAGTCTCTCAAACCATGAGAAGTTCCAGTCAAAACTGGAAGAAGATGGAAACTTCTCCAGAGCAGAGATTAGGTACAAGGCTACTTCAGGTATTCAAGAAACGCTTGACCTCCCTGGAATGGTGGGAATGAAAGCTGACTTCAGTGGTGGCATTTTGGATAGATGTGAGGGCAGGGCTGCTAGTATATGGTGGATATTTAATGTGACCAAAGCAAGGGAGATTTTACACCCAAGTGGAGAGAACAGTGTGCCTCAGGGTACCGGAGGATGAAATAACCAGACAGTCAAGGCAGGCAGATCCTTCTCTCCACCATTTTTCCAGAGGATCTCTCTTTACTTTCCCTTGTTATATGATGTATACATGATGTCTACTGAGGCAATTTCTAGAGAGTAATGTCCGATGGTGGACGTCTTTCTTGGTCTCTAGTGATACTTACATGCTTCCTCTTAATCACAGAAAAGTAACTGACCATTTGTGTCAGTTAAGACATACTATTTCCCCTTGCCTCTGAAGAGCTGGGGAAGCAGTACTCCTTCCTTCAAAGAGGCCACGACTACCCATGAAATTAGAGGAATTTCTCATAGGAAGAGATAATTTGGAAAAAGGAGTAACTGTCCAGTAAGGCAGTCAGTAAAGCAGATGGGAAGGAAAGGAGAGAGGAGAGGTGGAAAATCATTTGAGATCTGGCCAAATGTTTCTCCTAAAACACTTTCTAACAGAAAAGAGCTTATCAATGTAAATGTCAAATTTTCAAGAGCTGAAACTAGTCTGTTCTGGTTTGGGGTTTTCAATGAGGACTTTCTAGCTTTTAATTTTACTAACATTTTCTCCTACAGGGTACAGTCCTGTCCTGACCTGCTCTGGTTTCTTGCACTTCAGTGTCTTTTAAAAACTGGATTCCTCCAGCTAGCATGACAATGTTACTAGAACTGGCCAGGTAGAAATAGTAATGCAAACTCTTTCAAACTTTTTTTTCCCGGTTCCACACTCCCCCAACATCTGGAGTTATTGGGGGTTAGGTAGTTGGCCACTATCTAATCACAAGTCCTGAGTCAGTGAGTGCCCGTGTTGAGCAGCAGTCCGAAGTGCCTGCAGCTTGTGACTGCTGAAGTGTTAAGCTGTCTGAACCCTTTCTATCTCCCCTTCCTTCTCAGTAGGCATGTTTAGACACTGACAGCATCAAGAAAGTGACCCACAGCAGCTGTCAGCAACAGGTTTCCAAGCCTCTGTTCAGCTGATGGAAAATGGTTTTAGTGAATACTATTCAGAGGACAAAATGGGTATAGGAAGTTTGATAGACAACCTCTTCATTTCTTCAAGCTGTCTTTAGCTGTTAAGTCCTAACAGCGAACCAATTTCTGCACTAAGGAGTAGTGAGAATGAAAATTATTATCAGTGCTGATGTGTTTTCCCAGTGTAGTTGGGATTTGGTGACAACTAACTGATAGGAGCTAAGTGGAAATAATTTCTTAATCACAGGAAGCTTTGGAGCTTCTGGCTTTGAGACAACCGTACTTATGGCTTACTTCATGCATCACTTCATCTATTTCAGCATACCAAGTAATGCATTTTAGGGCATCTAAACTAATACATCATGATACAAACCAGGCTGAAGAACGAGATGGGCTGAAGAATCTGTCATTGTGTAAGGTACTCGTACGGCCAATGAACTTATACTGTATTAGACTGTGTAATTCCCATAGGTCAAAATTTCTGTCTCTTGGCTAAGGCAAGAATTCGGACTGGCCTCCAGGCTTGCTCAGAGTTCAAAGGTGCTTGAATCCAAGAACATAGGCCTATCCCTGCTTTGACCACAGCTCAGAAATCTTCAGCACAAGGCTGTCCTAAGAGCTTGGCTACAGCCATGCTTCTAGCCTTCCCTCTACTGTGCATTCTCTGAACAATCTTCCTGCTCTTTCTTGAAAGCCTTCAGTATGTTCATGCGTTTTGAGGCCAACGTATCTAGAAATATCTTCAGTGTTTCAGAAAGGTACCACAAGCTCCCTGTGGGGCCTAGGCAGTGTTCCTTACCACCAAGCTGAAAAGCAATAGAACCAAAACTATGCATAGTAGATTTTATTTTCTTCCATAAATATTAAGGGTGTCTGAACTAGAGCAAAGCTGGCCACTGGGTTCAGAGAAAGGAGGACTAAGCCATAAGGCAGAAGGACATAAATAAACAAGGGACAATAACAATTCTGAGGCATTTCAGTGTCAATCTCTCAAAGCATCTGATGCAAATGCCTCAAAATAAAGCAAGAACTTTGAAAGCTACTCAAACAGTTTTCTTTGAACACCCTTTTGCATGTGGATTTCAAGCATTGAAAGAGGGAAATTCTGTTAGATCAATGGGATCTCTTGTGTTTTTACCAGAGAAGCAGTGATACCATGAGAGCTAGCTATGGTGACCATGCTTGAAATCCCTCAACAACAGATCCATAGCTTGTGTTGAGTAGCATGTGATTGTTGAGAAAGACTTACTTTTCTCTCAATTAGAAGTTCTTACTTTGGTACGTAAGTAAAGCAGCTGAAAGGCAGAGAGTTAATTTGAATGACTGGTACTTAATTTGTATTGGCTCTTGTGGATGCTGCCATACATTAATTACAGGGAACCTATTGCACAGGATGAACTGTTACTGAATGATTTCTTAGATTTATTAAGCATAAGCCAGCTTTCATCCCACATGCAGGGCTTTGAACTGTTACTGAATAATTTCTCAATTCATTTTCTCTGGGCTTTTATTCCACCTGCAGGTCTTGTCTTTTCCACCTACACAGCCTCCAAAACATCAGGGTCAATCCTGCTGCTTTGATACAAGCGACACTCTCACTGACATCAAAGGAGTTTTGCCTGTGTTGAGATGGTGTTGGTCATATGTTTACTGTGACAATTGCAAGGTACTGTCTAGCTTACTGGTTGCCTTTTGGTTTGGGTTGTTCTAGTGCGTGGAGTTGAGGGGAAAGAGTATGTAGTATTGGGGTAAGGGAAAACAGCTGTTTAGGTGTGGTGAGTTCACTATCTCTAATGGCTGCTGCCCTGACCCCTAACGATGGCTGTGCAGAGTAGCCCATGATTCCCGCTCTGTGGCAGAGACCAAAGGTGAGTCGTGCACAAGTCTAGCAGTGTGCCCTCCTTGGGCAGTCAGATTTGCCATATGCTTTGCATAGACCCAGTTCCTGGTGGCCACATAATTTCCCAGAGTGGAAGGAGGATGCAGGAAAACACTGGAAGCTCTGTAAGGTTTCTGCTGCTCCCTCGTTTCACACTCATTCCCAATGTATGTGCTATAGTGGGTCCCAAAATCAGAAGGGATGAGATGAGGACCGTGTCTCAGAAAAGCAAGGTGAAAGTTTCTGAATCCACTGAGTGGTTCTGTCAGAGCACTGTCTTAAGTGACGTGTGAAGGAGCTGAAGTTTTGGTCTGCTGTGATGGACAAGATGTTTTACACCTTTGCTTTGATTTCCTGACAGTATCGTACATTATACACCAGGAAGGTGGTTAAGTGCAAATGGTTCTGTATTACACGGAAGGCAGGAAAAAAACCCGTGCATTCCCTGCTCTGAAATCGGTGATTTAATTAGAGACAGTATTTGTCAAAACATCTCTGTGACCCAGTTGCTGTTGCTAAGGATTTAAACCAAAGACACACTTTACTTCAAGAAGATAGAATTTGAGAGAGGAAAAAAAAAGAGAATCTTCAAAAAATATTTATAAATAAACAAAACAATTCACTGAATTTTTTTTTTCTTCTTCTGTTTTACTTCTGATGAGCTAAGGGAGACCTACTTTTGTGTGCTTTGTGCCCTACCCCAGTAAACCTGGGTAGAAGAAAAAGCAACAGCTGTCACTGTGGCATGCTGCGACATGGCAGTGGCATGTCGGCTGTGCAAAGTAATAGACACAGGCAGGAAAATCCAGTCAGCTGCAGGGACACAACAGTGAGCTCTCAGCTTGTTATTGGTATACAGGAAGGATCTTGTCACTGGAGAAAGTTCTCTGAAAACATTGATTCAGTGTTCAGCAATAGTTAAATATTATTGGAAATGAGAAAAGAGGAAGAGAAAAAAAAAAAATGTATCTGTGCTATACACAAACCCCCAGAGCTCCTGTATCTTGGGTGTTATGTTTAGTTCTGATCACCTCACTTTAAGAAAGGGTGTGGTATAACAACGCACTGAAGAGAAACAGCATTTTTTATGAGACATGAAGAGCTTCCTTGCAAATAAAGATTAAATAGTGAGGGACTTTTCGGCTTGGAAACAAAGACAGCTGAGCAGCCATAAGATAGAAGCCTATAAAATGGTTGGAATGGTGTGTAGAGGAAGGTTACAAAACTAATATTAAATATTCTTCATATGTAAGATCCAGGTGCCATCAAATGAAATTATCAGGTAGCAGGTTTAAGACAGACATACGGAGCATTTATGTATATGATGAATACATACACTGTGAAGCTAATATCTTAGGCTATTACAGAGGCCAAATGTAGGTACAAGCCCTAGAAGGGGTGAGATATGCTCACAAGTGATAAATCTGCTGAGATTTACTGTACCTGAGAACCTGGATGCCATCTCCAGCTCAAGAAATCCTTAAATCAGTAATTGCCTGAAGCTGGAAGCATGTATTGAGAAAAAGATCATGCTGTACTTGTCCTGCTCCTTATAGCCTTCCTTATGTGTCTGCAATGGAGCAGGTAACTTTAGTCTGCCTGTATTTGTATGTTGCTGTGAGCGTGCTGAAGGCTGTGAGATTACCATCACAAGATCTTAAGAGCAGATTAGCTAAATGTCTCTCTGATGCAGGGTAGGTAGAGTTTATCCTGCTCCAGAAGGGAAACCAGACTCAGGGACCTCTGAAAGTCACTTTGATCCCATTTCCTGCAATTTTATGGAAATGGTGAGTGAAAGTGCCTATTTCTCCCCTTCCCACCTCTGGGCTGTCATCAGGACATGATGGAAAGGGGTCCTGGGTGCTAAAGGGAAAGAAAGGCTGAAACAAGGGCAGAGCCTGCAGCCAGCATCTAATCTTCCCACCATTGCAATCACTGTGGAGGCTGAGGGTGAGTTATGCCTCCGAAGTGCACCAGAGCAGACACGCCAGGATGTGACTCAAAGGCCAGGCTAAGCCATAATCCAGGTCTGTAGGCGCTGGAGCCAACATCATGTCAGTCTGCTCTGTTACAGGCAGTCTGCCTACAGAGGAGTGCAAGTGGCAGAATGAGGTTGCTTCAAGCCCTAGGAGAAAGGAATTGCAACCGCTGAGCCTGTAGGTATGAGCTGTTGTTATAACGTTGCAGCAGAAGTGGTGAAGACCCAGATGAGGCGTCTAAGGAGTAGTTTCACAATGCATCTGGCCCATGAGCTTTCCATGGGAAAAAGGACAGAACAGGAATGGGCTTACAGGACAGATGGCAGTCTCGTCCCTACAACACTGCTCTTAGTTTCTCCTTTTGGAGTCATTGTGGCTTTGGACTGTAAGCTATCCTGCAGGACCCTGTTGCCAGCTGCAGGGTTATGTTGGTGGTAGGGAGGGCAGCTACAGCAGATGCTGATGCTCATGCATTTCAGAGTGCATGTTCTTCAAGGCAATGCCATGGGGAAGTTACCACTGACTGAGTCTCCCGCCCTCTCCTCCAGCAAAACCAGTCCCTGTAGATAACATTGAAAATGGACAGCAATAGACTTGAAGAGCTAACAGACTATGCTGGGAGGAAAACATGAAAAAAAAAAAATCAAGTGTTACGTACTTGCAATTAGAGATGAATTGAGCTCCCAAAGAACTCAACATAGCAAGAACTGGCATTTGAAAATCACAGCATGCAAGAAAAGGTATAAGCAAACAGTGAATTAGTGCATATTCCCCTATGTCCTCTTTTAAAATGTGCAAAGATTTATGTGAGCTACAGCCTTTTTTTCCAGGGACTTACTTTGAGGGCCTCTGTTATTAACGGACAAGTAATATTGCCAAGAAGATAGCTGAACCTCTAAGTTTCAGTCCAGCTCATCAGCCTTCAGTCCAGGAGGCTGGAGCTGCATCTAACCACAAATACCCAAGCCTGGAAATCCCTTCTCAGAGGCAAAACAGCTTCCAGGTTCTGACTAGCTATTGTGAAGAAACCTGAAGATGCTTTCCATGGCCATATCATGCATGTTATGTGGCTGAGCAGTCAGAAGTGTTTGATGGCTCCTGCCCAAGTCAACCTCATAGTGTCTACCACATATAAAGTATGAGTAACAGCCGGTCTTTGAACAAGTAAACCACTTCAGTGTGGTTCCATTAAGGTGTGTTCTACAAGTAATAATTGCAAACAGCTCCCTGCAGTCCATAAACGTGTTCCACCTCCACAAGCCCTCTCCTTTTCATGCAAGATCTTCCCCTAATGCTTTTGAAACCAGAGCAACAAATGAAAATATTTCCAGCTTGTTTTTAACTGTTGCCGACAACTTCTGAAGTGATTAGAGACCTGTGTTTCTTTCATTTGTTTATTTTTTGTTATGTTATTTGCATTCATTAAATCCAGGCATAGCACAAAAAATGAGAGCGTAAGGGACATGTTTGTGGAATAAAACCTGGTTGGAAGAATGCCAGTCCGACTGTTTTAGTCTTGAAGGTGGCACTTCTGTAATCCTGCTGGAAAATAAAGCCTGACAGGACATAACCTCTGCCATTCCAAAAGTACTTCTGTATTTAACATAGGTAGACCGAAGGAATCGCATCTATTTTAGATAGGCACATCTTGGAGCCATCGCATGATAGTTGCAGGAGGGAGATGATGAGGTATCAGCCCATTATTGTTTGTGTGTCCTTATGAGCTCCCAGCATTAGGGAAATCAAAGATTACATTGCAACATCCTAACTGGGATCCTAATGAGTGTTTATAGAGAGCAATTTTTCTGTTAAGAAGTGTGGGTTTGGCCTGTTTAAACTCTGACCTAAATTCCTGAGATTTTTTTAGGTCGGGCTCTTGAAGGATTTGGGCACCACTCAGAACAGGGGCAAGAGGTCTGGGGTCTCTTACACAAGCTGACTAGAGAAGTCTTCATCTCTGAGGAACAAGGCATTTTGGGCGTAGGGCTCCCCTTCCTTAGCAAGCAGGACAAATGTACTTTACACAAAATTTTAGCTTGGACTGCAGAAGGAAACAAGTACTCTATAACCTATGGTTAAAACATTCCTCTGTGAAGCATTGCTCATTTGTGCCCAAATTCGTATTTAAATATTTTGCAGATCCCAGGACAGCTTCATCAGGTGAGGTTGGGATAACTCCACACAGAACGTTGTATGGAAGTGATTAACACACACCGCTCAGAGGGAGGTCTCCGTCCACATGCCTGCTCTCACACAGCAGAGGAGACTCCAAAACCAATTCTCTGTCATGTCTCTTCTTCCTCTCTGTACTAGCTCTGACAAACCTTTTGGGTAGGTTTGTCACCTGCAGCTGTGAACTCAGCCATTGGCTTTCACTGCAGATAGAGCAGGCCAAACCTGAGTTTTTCATTTTCTTGAAATTAATTGAAGTCAAGCATTTTCTGTTTCTAGCCCACCTGAAATGATTTATATTCATTTTTCTGTTCAACCCTGCAAGCCCCTCCTCTGTTCCCTTCCCCAGTAAAATTTGCATGTCCCTAATCCTAGGATTTACTTAAGCAACTACACAGGATCCTGAAATGGCTTCTCCTCCAACTGCTTTGTCTCCAGCTGGAGACAATTACCGATTTGTCCAATTCTCACCACATATATTATTAAGATCAAAGGCAGACCTCAAAACATTAGCAACTAATTTCAGTGTTATAGTTCTAATAAAATAAAAGCAGGCCACTATTAGGCAACAACTCTTTTGTATGTGGTAACTTCTTCATTGAATTGTGAGGTTTTCTTCCTTCCCAGATAGAATTAATCATAGCTGCAAGGATCTATGGATTACTGCTGCTTTTAAATTTGCAGCAGGGTGGCAGATGGGAGTAATTTGGGTATGTCCCTGGCAGGAGCAAGGAGAGAGGCAGAATAGTGTTAATAATTTGGTTTTTCTTATTCTAATAAAATTCTGCATTCAGTGTTAAAGACTCTTTTTGCAAGGGTCTCCTTTTATCACAAGGCTTGGTAGCAGATGTTGATTTGTTCTGTATCAGTGCAAGCAGGAGGAAAAGAAAGTGCTACAGTTCTGTCTTCTGGACAGCGGATTTGGATGAGCCCAGGAAGAGTTGCCAGGTTTCAGAATTAAGGAGTGTTGAACATGGAAGGTGGAAAGAATTTAGGGGATAGGGAATAATGAGTCTCATTAATATAGGAGACAAAGGCAACCGTAAATCATTTGCCCTCACTGAACTAGAAGATAAGAATAACTGCTTTCTTTTAAAGTATTTCTATGTTTTAGGCCCTGCTTCCCAGAGAAAACATCTACCCTTTCAGCCTACAGCTCTGGCAAAGAAACTCGATGGCCTTCAAATCTGGACTGAGCAACCGTCTGTAAGGCACAGTGCTGTGATCAGCCCTGAGGCTTCTACCCTGACCCGCTGCTAACTCAGGGACTCTGATGACGATGGAAGGTCTGAAGCAGAGCCTGCCAGCATGCAGCCAATGGATCCCTGGTCCTACCAGCCTGTCTTGGGACACTCAACCTCCTGCTCGTACCCCTCGTAACTGGAAAAAAGTGTGAAAGGAGGCAGAAGCTGGTTTTAACTGGAAAAAAAGTGTGAGAGGCAGCAGAAGCTGGTTTTACTGTGGGGCTCTGCTGCAGAGACCCAGAAGTCTGAAGCACAGGCTGCAGAATGGGTCTGGAGAGGGAAAGGTGAGCATTAATTCCCTCTGTGGTACAGGTCTCCTAAGCTTGAGATTTGCCACCAGTTAGCGCAAGCAGACAGGTAAATCAATGATGATGAGAGGACTGTGTCTGAAACCACCTCGTCTGTCTCGTGTCCCAGTGCTCAGGTTAAGGCTGGAGTAGGACCGCTCTTGCCAGCAAGATTCCTCGCCTAAGAGGAGCCTGTCCCTGGGACTGTTGGATAACAGCTACCCAGGAGCGAGAGGTGTTAAAGGTGAAAGACACAAGCGTGGGAGCAAAGCCTAGAAGCTGTGAGAGCCTAGGATCCATCTTTCCATCTCTTCTGAAGTGCGAACTAGCCTCTGAACTGCTGCACAGAAGGTGCTCACTGGCGTTTCCTTTGGATGCTTCTCCTCTTTTGTAATGAACGTGGCTGCTGCTTTTTGGGCTGTCGGTGACCTCTGTTGTGGGTAACCCCTCCTGAATGGGACTTTGGAGGAGCCGTGGGTACTAACAACACCGTGTTAGCAAACGTCAAACAGCAAGAGGTGTGTGCCATAGCTCTCGGCTTGGCCAGGATGATTTTGTCACTGACTTGCTTTGCAGGGCTGTCCTCCCCGTCGTCACCCCCTGAATTGTCATCCTGGCCCAGGCGATGCATGAGGTGACATGGTGGCAGAGTGGTGCGGGTGCCTTTGGCTGGTGTTGGTGCCTGTGTGGTGGACGGGCTAATGCCCTGTGCCGTGAGCTGGATAGCCGGGGTGCAGTTCTGAGCCCCGTCTGTCTGGATGTGCTGCAAGATAAAGGGGATGTCTTAAACCACTGTGACAAAATTTGTTAGAGCTGCTCTGCCAGATCCCAGAGTTAAAAGGGGCCTTTTCCCATGTAGTCATGCCAGAAGAGATGATCACAAACAACTGGCTGTCACTGATCTGCTCTGAAGTCCCAGTTTTTGCAACACCCCCATTTAAACAGTTCCATCCCCCAGCAGCTCCAAGGGTACCAATCAACTGGTCAAAAAGTGTCCTGCTTAGAGGGAAAGATTTGCGGGAGGGACTTGCATCTCAGAGCTGTAGCTGCGCCATCAGGGCAGCACAGAACCACATGGCCACTGCTGAAGTCCTCGCTCTGGCTCCCTGCATCTGCATTGCCTGGGGTGGCCCTTCCATCACTTCATAGTTGGCAGTGGTGCAGATTGATCTCTTGTGATTTTATTTGGAGGTGAGCTTGACATTGCTTTCATGTGACAACATTTTTTTAAAGCTGAAATAATACATGGACTAATAATGTAAAAAAGTATGGGTCTGAATTTTTCGCCTGCTTTACGTCTGCAACACTATAGATTTGATATGACCTACCACAACCATGTTGTGTACACTGCATACTACATCATTACAACTCCAGAGGGCCTCTCAAAGGCTAATCTGAAAGCTGGTTTATGGCAACCCACCTCAACCCGTAACAGCCATTAGCTCACTTCTGACACTTTGCTAGGTTTCCTGACTTTCTGCCTGGTTTATTTTGGAAGCAGAAGATGGGATTTCTGTTGGATATAGGCCAGCTCTTCAGCTGGTCACTGGAGCTTTGCCAGTTCTTGCCAGACAGGGATTGGGCACTGGCTTTGTCAGATGAAATAATACCTAGCCAAGATTTAGTGGCATCTGGCTAGACATTCTTTGCTTTCTGAGACATTTTCTGTTACTCATCCCAAATGCTTTGGTCTTGGATCTGGTATTATCTGACTATAGCTTTTCCTCCAGCTCCATGCAGTGATGTATTTACGTACACACAATCGCAGCAGATAAATCTCTTATAAAGAGATAATTGTAATCTCTTTAATCTGCACACTATAGTAATCCCCCATAAACAAACAGGCTGCAGCAAACGTTTTACTAGGTCAGTGTCACCACTGGTATTTTCTCTCTTCTCTTTTGTCCTGTGTCAGCTATGTAGCAGGAGGTGTTTCAGAGAGATCAGGAAATTAAATGATCATGTGTACATACAGGAGCTGATAATATGCATCTTGCATGCATATGCTATTTGGTGATAACAAATCTGAGAATAGCATGCAAAGATGAGTAGGAAGAATGCAAACATGTCTTCACTGTGATTTAGCACATGGCAAATTCCAGTGACTCCTATCTTGGGGCATTCCCTACTAAACCAGCATTTACAATGTGCTTTTGTTTGTTCTTCATTCCCGGAAGCTAACAATGCTGATGACACTGCAGACGTTACAGTTACATTTCTTGTCACACATGGTGCACATACATTATTGTAAATGTTCTTATATAAATGAGTTATTGAAATAGCAGGGAACGTGAATTGGACGCCTGCCTCCAGCAAACTTTCCTCGTCTGCGTTTATTCAGTTGCTGTAGGATCAGTAAAACATTTCTAAAGGAAAAATGATTCATCCAAGGAGCTCTAGCAAGAGGTCAGCTCTGTTCAGACCCACTCCAGAAAAAGGAGGGGAATGTCTGAGCAGAGGAAAGCCAGTGTTGTTGCCTGACCACAGCCCCTTCTCCAGCCCTTCTCACCATGCAGGCATTAACACTTTTGCATATACTTTTTAAAGATTGTTTCTAAGTACATGCTAGGGGGTTTAGCATGTTGACTACTGCACTGGAGGGCCTCGAGGTAAAGCAAGGAGAGCAAATGAGGTTTGGGAATTGGTGGGGCTTGTCTCAATTGTCAAACGATGTTCTCATTTCAGGCAAGGGCACTGGAACTCCAAGTTTGGGGCTGTCTGGAGAGAGCAAGGAAGTATGGTGGGAAAGAAGAGTACCCCAGGCATCCCAGGGTTTTCCTTAGAAGAGAGGACAGGGTAACCTTTAATGTTTGCTTGCTTTCCTGATTTGCAGGTCAGCTTTAGCAGGCCTGCACGCACTTGAAAAAAAATGACAAGCTGTGTCCAGTCCCGTGGGTCTTACTCATGGGACTAGTCCTTACTCATCGAGTCGGCCCCCGCAAGGTCGATGAGGCTGCTTGTATGATTGAGCCTTTTGGCAGAAAGGCCTGTTCATTCAGATGGGGATCTGTTTGTTCTGCACACAATGTAAAAATGCAACCGTCGCTGGAAAGCAGCAGGAATTTTACCCGTGTGAGCTCAAATGCGCAAAGGGTCACAAGCTCACCTGGAATGGTCCTGCAGTCCAGGACAGCCCTGGCACCCCAGTGACGGTCTTCCAGAAGCCACTGTGAATGTGTATCCAGGCACAGGAATTTTTTTCTGTTTCCACATCTCATCCTGGAGTCCCCAGAGCTTCCCTATTCCTAAGGTTGTGGCAGCAGATAGGGCCCTTGTGTCTTTTTAATTGCTATAGGATTTATGTCATTTAAGTCAATTGAGGAAGGTGGGAATGGAGACAGTGTTCCCATTCATGTGATGTGTTGCAAAGGACGTTCTTCTTTGTCCCTTTTTTTCCCATAGAAGCAAAAATGTTGCCACTCAACTAGGGAGCAGCCAGGGGCCAGGAAATGGGGCAAGCTCTGATCTGGGCAGCTAAAGGCTGTAAAACTCTGCATTGCAATTGGTCCAGGTGCAGAGACCCCCTCAACCCTCATGATCACAAACAGCCCGGACATCCGTTTCAATGTGGCATCTTCATCAGCAATATCCTTGGTTGTGGCAGCTGATACTGGCTGGATTTTCACTGCAGGGATGGATGTGTGGGGATTGCCCATCTCAGAATAACAATGGTGCTTCCTGCCCTGCAGAGCAGGCAGTGGTGGGGCACAGCCGTGCTGGAAACCTCTTTTTTACCTCGGCTTCCTGTTAAAGCTGAGCATCTGGAAGGAAGGATGGTCTTACAATTAGGATACTGGACTGGTAGGACCGAACTGCAGTAGTAGTTTCTACCTGCGCTTTCCCGTGTGATTTTGGAAGTCGCTTAAACTCTGCTTCATTTTAGGAACAGGAGCGATTCCCTATTTTGGAGGAGAAAAAGTAATGAAAGTTTGTGGCTTAACTGGAGAATATGGTCCTGAGACCCTAACAAGTACCAAGTGTGAGAGAGGAGGAAAAGCTGGTAGGCTGTGGCACTCGGGGGTCCTCTTTGATGGTGGTAAAGGTATCACGGTGGCAGGAGTCCTCTGAGTTTGGTGGGGTTTTTTATTTTTCCTGAGGTGTCTCCTACAGACACCTGAAGTTCAGCTTTTTGTAGTTAGGGAGATCTTTGGAATGTGCAGCCTAAAAGCAAGGAGACACTTTACCTTGCTGTGTGTAACTTTCAATGATCTCTGTGTAGGCACATTTGCCCATGAAGAAAAGTCCTTCCTCACGGTTAGCACGAGGCTGCCATGACCATACGTTCCTGCAATGTTGCCATCATCGACAGGCCCAGCACTTGCTAATCTGTTTAAAAGCACCTATTTTATGTCAAACTGCTCTCAGGAGCAGGCCTCCAGAACTGCGGCGCAATCAGGCTGGAGACCAATTAGCTGATTTGTGTCTGCTGCCCTCACTGCACTACTGAGGACACGGTGAGAAGATGAGGATGCACCTCAGAGAATTGCCCAGCAGCCTTGGATGGCATTTGAATTTCATGATTAGTAGTTTTGATCGGGCTTTTCTCATCCGTGTTTTTCGCTCAGTGGAAGGTGTTTTTAAGCAGGGACCTCTGTCCCATTCACTAAAACAGCGCTGACCAGATCGGAGCAGGGAAGGGCTTTGCTGCAGAGACAGGGCTGGTGCCCAGAACAAAAAGCCAGAAGGGAAGGCGTGTAAGCAGCTTTGGCTGGGGGATCACAAGACCCTTGGGACCAGCAGTGGGCTGCTACAAAGCCAATACTCTCAGCCAGCCAAAGTTGTCGGTGCTCTTTTCAAGTCAGCTGTTCTGCAGACTGCAAGCGTCTGTCTCAAAGGAGAGGGAGCCAACAGCTTAAAAACTTAATTTTTTTCTGAAGCTTGGTAGGAATTGATAAAATAAGCTAAATTATCTTTTTTTCCTTTAGAGAGGGCTCCTTAAGTGTAAGCATTATAGCTTGACACTTCAGTGTGATTTATGAAGATGGCCCTCTCATTTGAATGAACTGGCAGCTGTATTCCAATGAAGCTTGACTGAGAAATTCAAGGTGCTTTTGCTCCCCAAGCATAAGCCCAGCATTACAGGTTACACCTCTTAGCTGCTCCAGCAGGCAGTGTGACATCCTAGCTAGGGCTCCCTCTGCAAGCAGACCAAGCCGCAGCAGCCTCCTCTGTGCTTTGAGGAACACAAGTGTGCTGAATTTGCCAACATGGTTACTGCTAGAGCAGTAACCTCTCGCAGAGAGGTGGCCAGCTGCAAGGGGCAGGCAATTCTGAAACTGCTCCTCCTGTTCCCAAAGGGAACACATCTTTTTGCAGTTAATAGTTAAAATTAGGTAGCCACTCTATTTTAGCTGTTGACAGTTCTACTTTGGCTTTGCTTAAACCTGTGTTTTCAAGGGCTCTTCTACATGCACAAATAGCAACAGCCTGCTGACAAACCAGGGAAGTTTTCTGTAGAAGCTCTGAAGCATCTTCCACAGACAGTTTAGCACTGATTTAACTCCTACAGTTTAAAGGCTGTTAATTATTATTTTCAAATTGGTCAGGTTGCTGAAATGAATTTGAACGTGGTTTTGCTTAATCCATTTTCTAAACCAGTCTTGAAAGCACATCACTACATTGGTGCAGAAATCTGAGCATAAATAGGTTTTTTTGTTTCTTTGCACTGTGTTAGACCAGCTTTTACTTGTACAACAGTGACAGTTCAAATCAGAAGACAAAATACTTTGATACTTTGAAAATGAATTCGGTAAAATCTCAGATCTTGTCCTTTCTATTTAAAAATGTGCCAAATAAAACTGGGGAAGATGAGCTTTAAAAAAGCTTTTTTAAAGTAAAACCAGAAAATATCCACCCTTCTTCATATGCTATAAAGCACCAGAAAGACCTCATAAGTTAAAAATCCTTTCACAACACCATTAAATCTATTTATCTTTTCAAGGTCCAATGTTTCCTTTTTGTCAGTGCACTTTGGTTATGCTCCTTTATGATCTCTTTCCCACTTCCAGCCCACAAGACTAAATGTGCTTTATTGTTTTCATGGTACATTTCCCCCTTCCTGTTCTTGCGTCCTCACACTCATGCCCAGAGATCTGGGATGGTCTGAAGACAAGACAGAGCTCCTGCTGTGTCTAAAGATAGCTCTTGGGCTGAATGGGTAAAGCGATATGGAGCCTTTCACTGTCTGGGTTGCTAATTTGGCTATGAATCGGATCAGTCATGACTGAAATAGGCTGTTCTTCAGTAGCTTTTTAGTGGTCCATTTGATATGATTTATTCATGTTCATATCAATCCAACCCCATTTGTCACAAATCACTACCACAACTGAGCTTAACCTGCTCTCAACCTGATCCCTGCCAAGACGGTCTGACCTGTCTGGATTTTCTCCTTGTGATGTTGTTGCCCATGTTGTAGTTGCAACAGTTCTTTTTACAGAAAAACTGACCCAGTGCTTTGATCAACTGGAAAAGACAAGTCAGTGCCCCAGCAGTAAGAGCACAAGCAAACGCTCCCTTTGCTGTCAGCTGTGCCATTTGAAGGTGTTATTGCCTCTTCAGAGTGCAGGTGACTGTCCCTTTGCTGGACGTGACCACTTCCAAAGCTCTGATGCTGGACAAGACCATAGAAACAACCTCTGATCAGCTTCAGTCAGCCACATGGGTTTGAACAGTTGGCACCAGTACGTTAAAATAATCTGGCTGATTTTGACAGATTTGATTTGATTTGTGTGTGCACTTAGAGCTGGACTGGGCACCCTCTCCAAAGGTGGAGGAGGTTTGCTGCTGCAGCTCTTGTGGTGTCTGTGGAGTCCCGTTGACCTGCTGCTGCTGTGCCTAGCATGGTTTGGTCCTGAATCAGCTTGGACCTTCAGGCAATGTCCAGCCCATGGCTTGGGGATCAGCTTGGACCTAGTCTTACTAAGTGGTTCGGATGTGGCCACCCTGCTGCAGAAAGCTAAGCTGGCATTGACCTCGGGATCAGAGAATGGGTCTGGGCCCATTTTATTTGCTGGTATTACTGTCCCCTCTATGCCTCGCTGTTTGTCCAGTTTCTGCACCCCAGTTTTTCTAAATCCTAGAATAAATCCTATTGTAATGCAAAGGCACGACCTGAAATAAGAGTGGTCATTTAATACCTAGGGAGACATCTCTTAGGGTTTTCTGGACCCCAGAGGTCACCCTGTCATTTCAGTGCTCTCAAGGAACACAGGAGATGGACTTGATTAGACAGGCAGGACTGGAGCAATGTGGTCTCTGGTCATATTTACAAGTAACTTCACTGGAGTCTCTGCTCTCGGTGCACCAAGAGGTAGCAAGACCAAAGGAGCCGAAACATGAATAGGAGCTGAAAGTTTGGAGCTCTTTTCTGGCATGGCAGATTTGCTCTGTGGCTTTCGCCAGATTTCTCTAAGCTTCAGTCTCTTGGCATTGAAAATGGAGAAAATACTTTACTCCCATGGTGGCTGCAAAACTCACTGAGGAGCCATCAGCAGAGTTCTTTAGATCAGCAGATGGGAGGATTCGTGTGGTATTTGTTATTTGCATCACAGACCTCCCTTTTTGTCTGATCAGGAGGGCTTTTTGCCTGGGTGTCTTTTTGGAACTGCCACTGGCATCCTGGTTCTGGGCACGCACAGCACATTCTACCTGCTCTCTGAACATTGATCAAAGCTTCTGGGAGGAGAAGCCAGCAACATACTAAATACATGTCAGCTCAGCTGTTTTCACATGCAGGGCTTTGCTTAGCCTGCTAAAGCTCATTGTCTCCAAGCCAAGTAATTGAAGGAGCTGAGGCCCTATTTAACCTTTCGGGAAGAGCTGATGCTTTGACATCCACAAAGAACTTCTTTGTTTGAGAAGCTAAGGGATCTTTGCACGGTTAGGCTCGGGTATTACAGCCCAGCACATGGTCGCTAGCTGTAATGAGTAAGGTAGGTGTTTGGGGCCGGCATGTGGGAGACCTAGGGCTTGACTGATTCTTCTGCCCGAGGGAATCTGAAACTGCACTTCCCACCCGCGAGGACATTGCCCTTGCCAGCAGCTGTGAGGTAGTGTACTCCTGAGGGAGCTGAAGATATCACAAGCACTCTCAGTCCCTCATGTTGGATCTTCTGCTTTCTATAAGGTAACTTAAATAATGATTCAGCCACAGGAGAAAAAACTATCTTCTAGCCCTTGAAGAACTAATTTCAGGCACTGGGTCCTGCTCCTATGAACAGGAGGGACTGTGGGTTACCCACACCAGTCTACCCTAGAGTTTGTTTTGTGATGGCAGACCCTCAGTTTGAAGCCTTGTGCTGAATAAGACAAAGAATGGATCTGAAGCAGGAAATGTCCTAAACCCTGGGTTAAAGAGAGAACAGTGGTCTTCCTCAGTTTTTGAACCTGAGCTGTCTGTTGAATGTGGTGAAGAATTCAGGGTAGAGCAAACCAACTTTTTCCAGGAAATATTCTGCCTGAGATCCCAGTCACCATCCCGCAGGCAGTCTGCCTGTGTAAGGTGGGGTCCTTCACAGGAGTCAAGGCGATATGAATTTTAACCCACAATCATCCAGCATTCAGTTATGGCTGTTGATTTGTATGTTGTGTTGCATTCTGCTATGAAAATGTCTATAATGAATAAACCTGTAATGCCTTTTTACATTATTCAGACTATATTCATACAGCAGTCATTTTATCTCATTTTTTTTCCTCTCACTTGTCACTGGTGCTATTTTCTGTGCTTCTGCCTGTGCTGGAAGTGAATTTGGACCAACACACTAAAGAACTGTCATTCCTTATCTAGTAGCAATCATATTCAGCAACTCTGAGTTCAAAGTGATGTAGTTAATGGGAGGAAAATTTAATTTCACCATCTTTGTTTAATTTTCTTTATTTCCTTTGTCCCCTTTGGGATTGTTACCTTGGCATATGCAGTTGCAGACTTGCCCTCTTTTAACTCAAGTCACCCTCTAATTGATCACCATCATTCTGCAACCTGGAAAACCCTGGGTCTGCCTTGCTGCAAGCTGAAACAGGCACCACGTGAGGCATTTCTCCAGTGTTATGCCTGGTATTAGCAAGGTACTCTAGAAGCTACTTTGGCATCTTCACCCCTATAAATCTGTCCAGTTTAATGAAGCTCATGGGTTATTTAAGGTGGAGGGCTGTCGGCTAAAGTGCTAAAGACCCGTCTTTTATCCGCATCCTTGTGTAAGCAATTTCACATGTTTGCTGTCCGTATGGGCATTGCAAGAACAGAGAAATCTTGCAAGAGCACTAAATTACCTTACGTTACATCAGAAACCCATTTGACTTGCTAAGTTCTGCAATAATCGCATTTTGTAGTTGATGTAAAATGAACAACAGCATCATCCAGGTCCCATATAGTGTAATGAATACATTGACTGTCGTTAATTAATAACATGCTCCTTTTTATTCCAGAGCATGGCCAGAAAGCCAAGTGTATCATTAGCACCTACTGAGGGAGTAATGATTAATTGGGTTTACTATTTATGTCCACAAGAAAGCCAATAACTGCTTGGCGTGTTTGAGTGAGCTGTGGAGAGGCATTAATATATATCCTCACACTGCTACAGCTTATTTTACATTGCACACAGAGGGGTGATTCTTGCTGTCCAAACCCTGGCACAAGCCATACAAATCTACAAACAGCTGGGCCAGTGCTTTTCAATTACACTTAATTACACTTATCCCCTGTTGATGCCTTGGCAATAAGCCTAGTGTAATGTGAGGCACTGCCTTATAACCCTCAACCCATCGACTAAGAATACTTAGAGTACTCTGGTCCACAACTGTTTTTTCAAGAACAGGCTTCTTTAAATATCAGTTGCTAGAAGTGAAATGATTCAATGAGCTGAAATGACTGCAGGATGGATGCTGCTGCATTGCTCTGTTTCTCGAGCCAGCTCCCTGCCCCTCTCTGCCTCCTGTTCTGCCTGTGGCTGGTGCAATGCGATGGATGAACTAGGCAGTCTCCAAGTCACCTAGGCCTGGCTCACCTATTTTCCAGCAGGTTCTTGAAGCTGGGTATGGAGCTGTTTGCAATTCTTTTCGGTGGCCCTAAGTCTGCTTCTTATCTGGTCTTTTCCAGAAGGTCTTATGCACTTATGATAAAGATAAAAAAATTCAGGTGCTTCTGCCTAGTGAGTGGTACACAGCCAGCCATATGCCTGGAGTGTACTCATGCATTGAGACACAGGACAGAGGTTCTCGTGGCCCATTCTGGGAGAGGGCACACAAACATTGCTTCTTGAGGAACACCTGTATTTTGGCCACGTGGTGGATGTGCACCCAACTATGTGAAGAAGGTGGAGCTTCACAAGACTCTTTTTTTTGTCTCTCTAAGCAGTTACAGAAACCTTCTTGGCCCCCCCAAAATTTTGAGTCAATGAGAAAAACAAAAAAAAACCCCCTCCTACCTCCTCCAAAGGAATGTGAGGCAAAACCATACTATTGCCTTTCAGGTACTAAGCAGAGCTCTGTGGTTGACCACAGCTGATTGCTGATGCACAAAGTCCGGACTCTTGAGGCTCGAGAGCAGTGTGGTGCTGGGAAATCTCTGCCCCACCAACCACCTACTGTTTGGCCTTGGAGTAGTCATGTCATCTCTCTCTGCATCTCCGCTTCCTTCTCAGAATATGCTTTGTCTATGTACACTGGGTTCTCTGGGGTAAGGACCAGCCCATGACATTTATTAATATAGTGCTTGGCATGCTGGGGCATGACTCCACTGAGATCTCCAGTTGCTACCGAAGTGCAAAATAATTAAAAGAGTATGTTAAGTCTTCTTTTATGTAATGCTGTCATCCAGACAGTTGATGCTTGTTAGCTTCTAGGTAGAGATTGACTTAGACCTCAAAATTGTGTGTCTTGCTTGTAAGATTATTTGCTTGCTGTATGCTATACTGTCATGATTACAACCACTGGAGAACCCCTCTGTATGTGGGAGAGTAGCTGAGCATTTTTCCCGCAGGGCCCTTAGACTGGAACTTGTCCCTGCTTGTCCCAAAATAGCACTCAGTAGAAAATACCTTCACAAGCATTTTAGAAAGCAATCTCTGATTTCGGGGACCCATGAAGAGACACCTTTGTCTATCTCAGAAGTCTGAACAGACACAAACCAAAGCACTCAGCAGATCAGAAACCCCTCCACTAGGCACATGAGTCTGGCTCTCTGAGGATCTGAGTCCGAGACAGAGTATCAGTCTTTTGCAGATTGACATGCCACTGAAAAGCTCTCCTGCCACCAGCCAAGCCAACTCCTAACTAGAAGTCAAGTCACTACAGTTACAGTGTACGTGAGCTTTCTGCAGCTGCATAGCCCTGGCTGCACCTGGTTTGCTTTGGCCCCACTCAGAGCAGGAACAGAAGTTGCTCATGTCTGGTGTGAAAGGCTGTATGGAAATATCCCACATGTTGTCTGACATAAAACCAAGTCAGCAGCACCGATAACAGGAGAGCCCAGAAATACATTCCTTTCCTGAAAGGGGCAGATGAGATAACCTTTGAAGAATGGGAGCACTCCCTTTGAGACTATTGAACAAACCATTAACAAGTGCTGGGATATCTACTAAGAGCAAGCTTTTAGCTCTTGTGCCACATTATTTCTGGACCTTTTACCCTCCTCGGCAAGTGGCAGTCTTCTACATGGTGCCATTCAGCTGTGGAGTCCTCTGGTGCGACGCAGAGGAGGGGATGCAGGACAGTTGTGGGTCCAAGCAGCATAAACTTGCAAACTGTCAGTAAGCTCGACTTTGACCTTCCACCTTCACTACGCCTGGCAGCTTACCTTTCTGGTGCAGATGATGTAGCCCTGAAAAACATGCTCTGCCACATCACACACACAAGCAAGCAATGCAAACTGTGGCAATGAGATGATAATCCCCTATGAAGGAGCACAAATTAGAGAGGAAATGCTCATTTTCAGTAAACAGCTTTCAAATAAAACAACCATGACAGGACAGCTTAAAAAGCCTTTTAATTAGTCAATTTTACTTCCACTGTTTAGTGCCTTATGACTGCTAAGCTTTTTATTGCTTTGTATTTCTGTGCCAGCTCGTATGGTAACCCAGTAGCCTACATCAGGCTCTAGTAGCAGCAAAATCTGTTGTACCAAAAGCAGCTGACAGCTTCTTGAAAGTCACCTTAGGTTTTATGAAACAAAAGTGCAAGTAACTTCGGGCAAAGGGATGGTCAGGTACACTGTCTTTTCCTGTACTTCAGTTTTACTTGACATAGTAAGAAGTAAGCTTCATTTGAGGAGGACAACACTGGAAGAACACTATGCTAAAGCCCAGTCCTACACAACTGCTGCCTTTACTGCAGGCACCTGTCAGAAATGCAATGAATCAGGAATATTTATGCCTTAGGTTTGGGAGATATTGGGGTAACAGGCAAGCAAATAGCTTGAGGGTGGGATGTGGTGCCCAGGAGATCGTGTATCTGTCTGGAAACAATGGAGTTCCCTGAGACCAGGTAAAACAATGAAGAAAGGGTTGATGGTAACTTGCCTGATAACTGACTCCACTGAGCTGATCCTACGTTGCTGATGGGAATGACCTTGTTTTGTTCTGAGTTAAGGAAAGATCACTTCCCATGCTGTGCTGCACTTTGTGACTCCCAGGGCTGGTGTATGGTGGCTGATGCTGCCGTGGCTGAGAGCCTGCCTTGGCTCTGCACATTTCCCCAAGGTGAGGTAGGCTGCTCACAGCCTGCTCCTGCCGAGCATTTTTTGGTTGGATTATTTCCTCCTGGCATCAGAAAACCTGAGCAAATCCAAAAGAGGGGTGGGATGGATCAGGCAGGTATCTGGACCATGTTCCTCTGCTGCCACAGACTTGCCGCAGACTTGCAAAGGCAGCCTGGTGCAGGTGCCCAGCCCCACACGTGGTCCATAGCAAGGGGTCAGTACTGCTGGAGAGAGATGCAGAAAGCCACTAGGCTATGCTGGAGGCTTTCCAAAGCCAGCCAAAATGAAATGCTGGGCATGGGGCTGTCTGAGCTGCTGCCTCTCTCCTGAGAATGGGCACCTACCCAAGACCTGCTGCCTGGGACTGGGAGCCAGCACTTCATCTCCTGGTGTTATTGGAATATGGCCCTGGAAAAGCTCTTTTAGGTAGATGTTTTTTGGGCCCTTGTAGTTGGATTTGCTGTGCTGGACCTTTCTTCTCTGCTGTTTGCCTTGTTCTGAGAAGGCTGCAAGAAAATCTTCTTCTTCACCCCCTTTAGCACTGGGATTAAACACTGGATTTCCTACTCACTACAACCCTTTCTTAGAAGAGACCCCAGCTGCCTCACGCTAGTAAAAGCTCCAGCCCTGGGTTTGGATTTCACATGTTCAGGGATGTGTGAAAGAGCCATAACAGACATTGTAAGGACTGTAGGCAGACAATCAGCGTATACTGAGCTATCATGAAAAATGCATGGTTACACAGGACATACATATATATATATATATATGCGTGTGTATGTATGTACGTCCATGTGTGGTTCCATGTTCAGTTTCCCCTGGGGTATTCACTGAGCTAAGGGCAGTGTCCCCTGACTCATGAAATCTTTCTTCTGGGAGAGACTACAGTGATGTGGCTGGTCCTCTGCTACGATATCATGCCCTTCCCCTCCTGGGACTTGTGGCTCCTTCTGAGGTCTCCCAGAGCTGCTCGAGAACTACAGTTTTCAAGAAGTAGAACTAATCCTGTTGCTTTGTTCTTCTGCATTGGAATTACTTGGCAACCCCTATTCTTCTGTAGCAACATCAGGAAAATAAAACATTTGATCTACTATGTAGATATGTTTCAGTCCAAAGGGGAGGCTTTAACTGTCAAAGATCCTCTTTGGTCTAGGAGACATGGGTGACACAGCCTTGGCAGTGCCATGGATGCTAAGGCACTGCGATTTGATCCAATCAGCCTGAGTTCATGAGCTGTGCATGGAGAGATCCCCTGCGTAATCACAGGGAGTCCATCAGGTCACAACTTACAATGTTGGATCCATTTATAGGTACCACTCAGATATGTATGTGCTGCTGTTTTGTCCAAAGCCCATTTTCAGTTCAGTGGCCTCTCATGAAAATGGTACAGTAGACAAAATATTCTGGACAGAAATCTGCTGAGCAGGAGAAATCCTTAGTTGGAAAGTACCCTTTCTGCAGTCTCACCCAACCCAAAACACTGGCTTACAAGTTTGAAATTGTATCACTTTTTAATTAAGTACTGACTGATGTTACCTTTAAAATCATGGGCTGGAGACACAGGATGCTAATGATTAAATATCTTGATCCCTATCCCATAATCCTAATGTTCTGCCAGTTGGCTATCAAAGTATGTCCGGAGCAGAGCAAGCGCTTGGCAACTTTGCAGACTTCAGCGATTTAAGAAAAACCCCAAATGACTCTTTAGTTTATGTTCCTATTTTAATCTATAAGCAGTATCTACAGCTGCTAAAGAAAGGCTGTTCAGCATTTCCTGGGTTTCACAAGCTTTGAGGAACAGTCATGATGAACTCTTTTTCCCAACTACAAAGTGCTTGGTAGTTTAATGACAGGCCTTGGACAGGAAGACCAAATGCTTCTCCAGGGAGTGACAGTAGGATTCAATGCAATAAAAAGGCCTTAGTCACAGTCATGTATGCACGGCTGCAAAGGCACGCTCATGGCTGCAAAGACATTGCCTTTGAGGGAGTTCATGTGGTGGACACAACTGGAAAATCCTTTGCCATGGTCCCTCTCCTTCAATGACAGATTGCTTACGATTTTGTCCTGACTCTGTCAAGTTTCTTGAGCTTGTTTGCTTGTGTGGTATTTGAACCCATTCAGAAGTCTATAGAGTATTTGGATTAAAAATGGAGCTGTATTTCTCAAAGACACTTACCTGGTACTGTCACAATCCCAAGTCTGGCCAGAGGGCAGTCAAGCAGCCCACAAATGACATAAAGACAGTCCCTCCTCTGACAGACAAGTTTTAATTGTATTCAGCAAAACAAAACCAGGTAGGGGTAGGTAGTCCTTCCTAGCAGGAGCTCACCCATCTCTGGCCAGACATGGTGGGAGCTGGGGCAAACCAGAGACTGAAATCTGTCTGCAGGAATGGCTTTGGCTTTTGTGCTGAACGTCTCTTTTGTAGCTTTTCCAGAGATGGATAACCCTGCCATTTGTTTCAGTGGTTGCTGTTCTTACCCCTTTCTTTCCTTTGATTTGGTTTAAGGAGGCTTAAAACCAGTGATGCAGCTCTTCTCATTATGTTTTCAGTTCAACCACAGATTACTTACCCTAAGCGTTGCTCTTATCAAATACAGGCAGCTTGATGTGAAACACTTTGTTTTCCTGAATATCCTACAGTGGGTCAGCCAAAGTTTCCAAAAAAAGATTCATTAATTGCCTGAATTTAGCTCACTTTGCCAGTAGATGTGAATCCGGGTCTTTCTGAAAAGGGAGCCTCTTTGAGATGCCACAAATGGTACACAAGAAAAAGAGGCTGCTCCAACAGCTAGTCTCTCTTCAAGGACTTGCCCTCATCCCCTGTTACAAGTACACTGTACTGTGTATTTATTTCATTCCCACCCACTTCATGCATTTCCCTGTTGCTATTTCCTCCTGAGGATTTCTGAGCTGAGGGCAAAGTCAAAGCGTGAGATCTCTCTACCATGGCAGTTTCCATCTGGTGGTTAGAGGCATCCTGCAATGAAGCCACATCCTCTCCTCCTCTTCCTTGGTCTGGTTTTCAGGGCCCTTTGGGCTCTCCCTGCATCTTTTGGGAGGGTGGGAAAAGTTAATAACACTGAGGAGTGCAACTCAGTGATTTTCACCATGCTGAAACCCAAAAACTGTTTCATGCTGAAAACAGTGTGAAAAAAAGTTTTTCACACAATTTCATTTCATTCATTTTCCAAAATATAAAAAACGGTGAGAAAATATCCATTTCACCTTGGGGCTCCATGTGTCTTACTGCTGTTAGCACACTGAGGCTGGCACTGGGAATCGCACTCCAGCTGTTAATGAGGTATTTAAGGGTACTTAACATGCATTTCATTACTAAACCAACATTTCTGCTGTTGCTGCTCTGGTGTTTCCCAGGCACCATTATCTGATCTTCTAATTATCACAATTTTATTCTTATGGGGGTAATTAACAGGATGTATCAGGGTTCTCTGTGTGAAATGCTGCATTCAGTTTTTAACTTCAGAGCTTATTTAAGACGACTTCAACAAGGTCCTGTAGCAGTGATCGCAAGTCCCAGTTTTGGTGGTGGCTGAGGCAGTGACAGGCACAATCTGTGGGGTACTTCGAGAGGCCACTGCCCTCAGCTGGCCATTGGCCAGTGGTCACCATCCTGAGCCATTTTTTCTGGAACAGGGATTGATGCACGTTTAAATTTAAGGTACCTGGCACAAACTCTGTCAGCTGAAGAGTCAATGTGCTTTGGCTAGAGTGGCAAGGGACAGTAACACCTGCTAGAAAATAATAAATGGCAGAAATTTCTTATATCAGCCCATCATGAATTTGTCTATAGGAGTTTTCTTTAACCTTACTCAATGCCAGAATCCACTGAGCCAGAATTAACCCCCATGAGAAGGGGTGATGTTCTCCATCCATCACAGAGAGGGCAGCATGAGGCAAATGAGGTACCCATACACCGCCGAGGCAGAAGGAAGGGGGGACAGCTGGAATAGCATTCTTGGATTTTTTTCTTAAATTTAGCAGCCCTTTTGGCTGGGTTTTTAGGGCCAAACCTTCAGGAGGTGTAAATTTGCCACAGAACTGCATAGATTTGCACTGGGAGAGAGTATGGCTCTGCAGGAGCAGACAATGCAGCAGAAATGTAGTATCAGGGAAGAGGCCATATGTCTAAAGTGCAAGACAGACTTTGAAGAGGACCCTAAAGTGCTTTGATAGCATCATGCCAAATTGGGGCAAGAGCAGGAGGGACCAAATGAGATCACACAAATGGAGAAAGCTGTAAACCAAAGCAGAAAGACCAAGTTTTGCACAGCCTGTGCTCTGCCCGATGTCTGATATGGGCTTAAGCTGTCATACTGGGTATGGGTACAGCAATTGCAGGGAACATCAAGAGCAAGGATCTTTGCTCTTCATCACTGTCCCGTGAAGGCACAAGTCTTTTCCTTCCCTCCTCCATTCGCTCACTGTCCCCTCGAAGGAGTCACCAGCGTAGGATGATGGTTCCAGTGATGTTTCACCTGCTCCCCAGAAAAGAGCTATGAGGGCATAGGGAAACCTGATTTTCTGCATAGAAAACGGGACCATTACAGAGGGGAAGGGAGGCTTGGCAGCACAGCAATGCCCTGCTGCCTGGCCCTTCTCTGTCTACAGTTTTGGAGTCTCATCACCAGTCATTTAACATGCAGCTCTGCTAATCTTCATCACTAATCAATTTTCCTATCCCTTGCCCCTGACTGGCTTTACTGAGATTTATTCACCCGAGGAACATGATGAAAGTATGAAAAAGTGATCATTCAGAAGAGGTAAGAGTAATTCTCCTGCGAGAGGATGCACATTGAGCTGTCAGCCTCATGGGAAAAGCAGGTGAGACCTTTCTGTTCCCAAAAGTCAGCCTCTGAAAAGCCTTCACTTGGTGGTCCTGTCCCCACATCTCCATGCTCCACACCACAGATACTGTCCCTGTGCACTTTTTGTGAGTCCCTGCATGCATTCATTCCCCCCTCAGTTACATTAATTTCTACGGAAAAAATTACATCCCTGACCACTGAGTCACTAACCTTCATGTTTTCCAGCACCCTAGGTGGTGAGCAGGTCATGACACTTATTTTTCCCCTCCATGCTGTTGACATGCACTCCCTCTTTTCTTGTTCCATTTGCAAGCCCTAGCTTTGCTGTTGCTGGTCCCAGAGCTGCTGCTGCCTGTTTTCTCCCCTCCGGTCCCCACACATCTCCTCTCCTATGCTTTGTCCTTGTGCCTTGCATTTCCCCCAGCAGGGAGGTGCGAAGCCTTTTCCAAGCACACAGCTGGGTCACAGCAATGCCTTGTGAGTAGGAGGAAACTACCGAACGTGCCTACTCACTCATCAGAGATCTTCCAGAGGAGTTTTCCAAGCCTAATTCCCCAAGTGCATGGGATGGAAAGTGAGGTAAGGAGGGGAGAGCTTGCCTGCCCTGCTTACACAGCATGAACTCAACATGGAGCTGTGGTCCATCCAGCCTATGTCAGGCTGTGTTACTCCTCCACTGAATGCTTCCCAGTGCGGGCTGTGGCTGGTGGTGACATTGGAAAGCAGATGTTTCTCTCCCAAAAAAGCTGTAGCTGAATCCTGAATTGTGTTTACATTCCCAGCAGATATGCAATGTGGAAATGTCTTGAAATAGGAAATAGTGTCCTGGCTGAATGAGTAAAAGGCATGAGATTAAAAAAAAATCATTATCATCATTTCCGAGAGACTTGCCAAATTCCTTGTTTCTGCACTTGATTTGCACATCCTGCAGATGTGTCTGCTCAAATTTCCTGTCTGGTATTTTCCTCTTACATGGTATGACAAGCACAGATGCACATTCACCTGAAGGAAGAGCTGGTTCAGTTAATGATAAGTGAAATACCTACTGTCAGTGAGAGAGCTTGAGGAAGGGGATGTGACCGAGTGCACACACATGTGCCTGCAGACCGCATGGCAGTGGATGAGCACATCGTGTGTTGTTCTTACTTTTCTAGGTGACCACAAATGGTTCACTTCTGGGGAAAGCAGGGGGTTTGCAAGTGAGGAACAGTATGTGCATAGTCCTGCGTGCTGCTATGTGTCCCCTGTGGGATGTTAAGAGCCACCTCTATTAACGCAAAGATGTACATCTGTGCCTTATACTGGAACGTGGCCTGGTGAGATTTGGGGACCATCCTGCAGAAAATTTCCAAGTTGATTTCCAAATCTTGTTTAAATGAAAAACATCCTTCCTCCTTGTCTCTCAGAGGATATCAGCTGCACATTTAGTTGCAGGTAGGGTTGGGAAATATTGTGAGGGAACTGAGACAGGCTAGGAAAGCAAATGGTTTTCGTAAGTATTGACTGGTTTTAAGATTATGGTTCTGATTATTACTTTTTTGTAATAACCTAGGCCCAGAAGACCTGGTTGTGAGCCTCCATGACAGCAGATTCTATAAAACACAACTTCCACCTCCCACCAGGCCAGTCTCTGACCCCAGCCAGATGCTGACTCCCACTTGCTCTCTCCTGTGGTTTATCTAGGTTGATTGAGATCAGAGCAGGGAGAGCTAAGTGGTCACCTCAAGTGACACATCTAACAGGACCCTGACTTCATTTTGATACAGAGTCATCTGCTCAAGCAAAAGTGACCAGTCAACAGGCTTGGGAGCATAGGGCCTTGAGCCAGGGCAACAAAATACCATCTTCTCCTTGCAGGAGCAATATCCCCCAATCAGGTGGATGACACCAGAAGATCAGTGCTCCCAAAACACTGCTTCCAGACTCCTGTTTCTTGCAGGGTCTGTTCTTTTCTTATTTCCCTGCACTGTGTTTTATTTGGAGGGGCAACAGCGCTGCGAGGAGCTGCAGAGATACCAGGTGAAGGCTGGGTTGGAGTGGGAGCTCCCTGGTTTGCAGGGGACAGCAAGGACCTGGCTGGATTGAGCAGCTGTAAGGAAAAACGTGCTTTGCACGGCACAATATCATGTGCACAAGCAGCTGTGGTGGGATTATCGTGCAGGACAGAGCTGCCCGGCACAGCAGATCCGTGTGGGAGCCATGCAGACATCCTCGGCAGCAAGCCAGCAGTGCTGGGCAGGTGGTGCAGCATCGGTGACTCTGTAACAGACCTGGTGATAGGATGGGATTCCCCACATTTCTCTGAAAATGTGGTTGCAGGGCCTGTTAACAGCAGGAGATGCAATCTGACAGACCCGTGGTGTGATGTGGTGTAGCAAACCTCATCATGCCTGCTACTGCTGGAGAAGGGGCAACTTTGTCAAAACCGCCACGGTTATCATGACAAAGAGATTGCCAAGAAGTACAGGGAAGACAATATCAAGGGAAGGAGATGAAGTAAGGAGATGCATTTTGAATGTTAAATTTGAGTCTTATGGGCTGGAAACGTTGAAACTAATATTGCCTCAGGGAGCTGAAGTGCAAGTCCAATGCCAGCCACGAGTGGAAATGAATTCATGGGGTAGCTCTCTGCTCATCCCGAGGAAGCCGTGCACCTCGCCGCGATTAGTGCTCTGGGCTGCCAAGAGGCCCAGGCCAGGAGGAACAATAGCAAGAAGAGATTAAATGGAGAGATTAAGGTCTTGTCTATACAAGAAAAGGTGTATCAGTTTATCTAGCTGGATTTGGAACGAAGTAGTTAAAGTGGAGAAAACCCCAAGTGTAGGGGCGCGTAAGCTCCGGCTGCAGTCGGTTTAACTCCAGCTGCACCGTGGCACTGCCTCGGCACCTTTGAAGCTCTGGGGCCAGATGCCTATCCAGATGTCTGAACGCTCCTGAAAATGCCTTACCCTCGGTGTTGTGAAATGGGGCAATACCCCGCAGAGGTAGGGTGAGGACAGATGCGCTGGAGACAGCAAGAAACAGAGGTGCCGCGTGGGGTGGCGGGGACGTGCCGGAGCAGGGCTTGGCTGGCAGCACCGTCCCCTGCGTGCCGCCGCTGCAGGTGCTGGGGCCGAGGACCCCGGGGTGCTGCAGGACATCTCCCCATCGTCCCACCCAGGCATGGGGACTGCGGAGCAGGCGGCGAAACACAGCATGGGCAGCTGAGAAGGTGCACGGGGAATTTCCATGGCAAGTGCTTTCATGCCATCTGGCTCAGGTGCTAGAGACCTTTTTTTCCTCCTCTGTCCATGGAGGAAAATGCCATCAGAGCGGTAGAGGATCAGGCCTTCCTTGGGATGTGGTCTGAGCTAACGCTGCCCTGTTTGGTGAAGTTTCCTCACATCTCTGCAGGCCTTGTTTCTTGCCCTTTGTGGCTAATCCACTGAAGGTTATTAGGATTTTATTTTGCTTTTCAGACTACCTAATTAATGAGTTATCCTCTCAAATTCTGCCAAAAAGGGCAGTAATTTTGCCTTCAGAAATCATACACTAGCCATTAATTTCCAGCAGCTGAGCCCTGATGTGCTGTTACAGTTATGTTATCTAAACGCAGTGTGAAATCTGCAGCAGACAAAGGGGACAGCACAAGTCACCAAGGCTTCACCGACAGCTCTGCATCACTCTCGGAAAACGAATCACTATTTTTCTCAGCCTGTTGAAAAAAAAAATTACTATTTTTGATGGGCTTGATCCTGTCAGATGCTGAACACACATCTGTGTGCATGGCGCTGAGTGCCTGCACCTCTACTGACATTAATATGAAACTAATATTGATGAGAACATTGGTTTGTTGGTAAATCACCGAGCGGCACTTGGCTCTGTGCAGAGGCCAGCACCCTCTCCACTTGCATGCACATACAGAGCTTGCATAACTCCTTCACAGTGAAAGCAAATGCTGTTATTAGTTTATAAAGCAAGTTTTGTTGAATTTGGCAGACAACGTGCATGTGTAAATTCCCCCAAATTAATTAAAACGTTTAGAGCGATGGTGGAGATAGCAGCACTGCTCATCTAATAGATAGTTTTAACAGGTTCACAAATGCTTTTATGTAATTAATTAATGCTTGGCTACCTCAGGTGAAATAATCTGGGCATGCATGTTTCCTTAAATCAGAGCAAAGGTAGAGGGGCAAATTCATGCTCTGTTTAAGCAGCTTCCATCAAAGTTGGTCTGAAGCCCATTGCGGGCTCTAATTTATCTCTGGGAGACAAAATGTGATCTGAACTGACTGTATGAGCAGAAGAAAGAAAACGCATGAAATAATAAATAAGGCCATTGTGTTTGCCAGGACTGAGTGCCAGAATTTTCTTCTTGCTTGGTTTAGCTCCTCTCCTTTTGCAGTTGCAGAGTGAAACCAGGCTCAGACCTGGCCAACGGGGACTTGTGCCGACCCCGTCACTGGCAGGCTGGCATTGCGGTGATGCTTGGCAGCACAGAGGAGGAGGAGGCATGGTGATACACGAGCTGCAGAGCGTTGGTCGCTTCCTGCAAGTGAAAGCGTGGGATGTTTTGGTGCATGAGCCACTGCAATCAATTTGGTGAACGAGCCACCTGAATTTAATGGGATATATCAAAAGTGCTCCAGCCAGACAAGGACAGCGAATAATGTTAATGTGAATGTGCTTGGGAACACTGCAAAAAGAAGACGGCTAGCTATAGATACCACGGCTCAAGTGTAGCTCCTTTGCCTCCTACCCAAATTCCCAGGCTCAGGACTTTAGATCTGGACCCAGTCCTCTGTCTGCCTTGTGCATGAGGGCACAGGCACATGCAAAGCTTGAAATGCTGCAACAAGACGAACAAAGACCTCTCAGAGAAGCAAACCCAGAGCTTAATCTGAAGAAGGTTTTCTGAAATGACTATGTAATTCTAGTGTGCCTGCGAATGTGGCTGAGGAAAATAACCTTTTTTTCATCAAATCCGTGCTATCTGCTGATCGCTGTACCATATAGGTATACACTTACTCACTTTTTGTTAACACTCACCGTGGAGTATTGTCCCTGCTCGAATAGGTAGAAAGCTGTATTTTAGTTCTTTACTGCACCATCAGAATAATTCTTTGATAAATGGCTGTCTGTTTTCCCTGCACAAAATAAGGAAGAAATAATGACCAGAGTATAAAACAACCACCTGCCTCCCAGATGAAGGTGAGTAGAGAACCTCCCCCTCATTTTCCTCTGTAAGCAGGGCATATCTGATCTGAGTCACTGAGGGAATCAACTCAGAGACCTACCATCCTGTTTTCACCTCCTTGCTTTTCAGAACAGCACCACACTCTGAAAATCTCCCTTATACAAAGCCCATCCAGATACCTGAAAAGGAAAGCTATGCTGCTTCCAGACAAGAGGGAGGTACCCAGCTGACTCAGACTCACCTCTGTCCCGCAAGCCTGCATGGAGACCAGCTAGGCACAGCTCAGAAGCAGATCCAGCTTTCCATCAAATGTGTTTCCAAGTCAAGTGTAATCTGTCTCTGGGTTATAGCCCAGCCTAGCTCAGTCCTCTGATGATGAGGCTGCTTCTCACTTCTTCATCTTCTGACCTTATGAGACTTGCAGTCCAGGCTGCATGTGGCCCAGCTTTCTGAATGCCAGGGATATGGTATAGCCTGGTGGCCAGGACAGTCTCCTCTGTGTACAAGAGAGCTCATACCATGGAGGCTGGTGATACTGGAAGCCAGGTCTCACTGGAAGCAGGGGGTCTGCTCTAGCCACAGGGATATTACCCAGAAGTAGATAAAGCAGGTTAAGAAGTGCTCTGGACTGACTTTAATGCTCTTGCTATGGGTAGGCTTCCCTTGAGCACACCTGCCAAATCAGACCCATTCAAAGTTTTAGGGGCTTCTAGCGCCTAAAGCTGAGTCCATATCTAACCTTTTCTGCATCTCTGTCCAGATCAGGACCTCTTTGAGCATCATCTTAGGAACTTCAGAACTACCGGGTACATTTCTAGTGAATGGTGTCCAAGGCTGAGTGCTGCTGCAAAGCAACTTTAGGTGGTCTGCATTTTATCCCGAGTAGCTTGTTAAGGGGACCACTGCAGGGAGGCTGATGGCACTTTCCCTGGGTGGAAGTGGCTGGAACTCATTTCGTTTCCACACAGGTAGTCACCTAGGGATATCTCCTCCAATTAACTTTGGTACTGAATGGATGCTAAATGAGAAAGCCAGCATTGTTGCTTCCTGCATCACGTTCGGTATTTTCTTTTCCATGACTGATGCCTAACGGACAAGCTCCCACCCTGGAAAAAAGGTTTGTAAACTAGATATCCTGCACAGCTGTATGTGAGAGTACTTCCTATTGTTTAAAAAAAATCTCTGGAGTAAATTGTGGAAGAAAAACACTGGAATAAATGCGGGTTAGGTTACTCCCTTGTAAAAGACACAACACTTAAAAGGGTGTGAAGCAGAGTGCTTGTGTTCCTCCTTTGTTTCTGCTTTGCTTCCTTTGACAAAATCCTTTTCTTGGATTACATAAATCTTATACATTGCACAGAAGATTTTATCTCTTCTCACACAGGTACAGCTCTGGAGGAACTCCACTGGCTCCAACAAAGTTGTTCCACATCTGGGGCTGTGCAAGAGACAGCAGTCAAGTACCCGTTCTCGGTAACCACCTTTGGGCATTGCTGTAACACCTTGCAGGTCTGAATCTGAATCAGGCCCCTGTAGTGTTCAGCACTGCTCCCTCCTCTGATGGAAGGGAGCATCCTGGCCACATGGGATATACCATGTAAGTAAGTCAGATTTACAACTTCACTTACTCCATGGCTTTCTTGCCTGTCTCTTACTGTTCTTTGTTCTGCCTTTTCTTGATTTTCCTCATGTGATTTTTCATCTTTTATTCTCTCTCATTTATACAGATAAGCATATTTGTACATATCTATGTATGTGCACACATGGAGGAATGCACTTTCTGGCCTCTCATGTCTTATGAATGAATCTCATTCTAGCCAAATATTTTCAAGACACCATTCTTACAGTGGAAACTGGATTTCTAAAATGTCCTGGCCTTGCTTAACTTGCACATCAAAACTTCAGTCCAGAAACAAGTAAACACCACCTCATTGTGAATAAACTGAACCCAGCCTTTTATTTGTCTAAGCATGCTTGTAAGTGTCCACCTTTGCTCACCGTAAAGGGATGTTTGTCGATAGGCGCAAGCTCTGCTGGTGGCCACCTGTTCAGTGGAGTCCAGCACCTCATTCAGCAGGGTTCAGTTTTCTTCCCAAGGGGAATGGATCTCCATAGCATAGCTGGGAAGTTCAGTATGATGGAGCGATTTGGAGGAATAAAGTTCTGACTGTTAGGCTCAGTGGTTGCATACAGTCAGTAAGCCATAATGACCCTCCTACAGCTACAGGGTAGGATTATTGATTTTTGATGGTTGGGTATCACTTGCACCGTCATTACAAATTATAGGGTCATGGCCAGGTCTGATATGTTTGCTGCTCAAAGCCCATCAGTTTGGCTATATGTGGAGGGATGAAAATTGCACTATCTTTTTATAGAGACATTGGCATTAAGGAGAGTTTTTTTAAAATATATACTTCTCAACCATGGTTTCGATCTTAAAGTTTGACATTGATAAAGTCACTCTTAGAACAGCCTGTGCTTCCTTAACGGGTAAAGAGGAGAGTCTGTGCTACTTTTGGATTCTCTTCTCTGTGGCAGCAATTGAATTTGGCCCAAAATTATGATAGTCTGCAATTAGCAGAGGAAGCAGATCTTCAGGTTTCTTTTCATGGGCTTTAGAAATGGGCCTGAACAGTGTCATTCAGACAGCAATACCATCCATGGGCAAGGTGAACATTATACAAAAGGCTGTGTTTTAGCCTTATAGGGAAAGCCAAGGCAGCCCTGAACATGGGGAAGCAGCCATTTCACTCTCTTCACTGAAAGCCTTCCAGAAGAGAGACAAACTGTGGCCGTGTCCTGGAGGGAGACCTTACTTTTGTTCTTTCTTGTTGTGTTCCTTTGTATAAGCATATCCAAGACTGAAAGTATTTGGCTGTTCTTCCTGTCTGGAAACATAACGGGAGTCATGATGATTAGGTAAGTTAGCTGTGGGGGGTGATGCATCTCACTATCTTAGCCACCTGGCAATTAGGCGTCTTGGCTCTACAAGTTTTCTTGGCTCCAAGAGCCAGGGGAAGAAAAAAAAGGCACCTTTGCTGGGCAGTTCAGCCCCAGCCTTAAGCACCTGTCTTAGGACGGGTCAACTTACTCTCTGGAGGTGTCTGCTTCTCTGCCTTACCTATAGAGGGAATGTATACAACTAGTTCAGATTGAATGTATGATTTTCAGAAGGGTGGAGTTAGCTGTCCCTGTATGTCTAGTCTCCTAGTCTGTGCTCCCGCTGTGCTGTCGCTGTGAATGTTGCTGCTTCACGATCAAATTAAGGCTGCCACAGTCATCATTTCTGTCTCCAACAGATTGCTGAAATGAAATGTCCCATCTAACAGGGACACACTTTGCAGGTGAATTTTCCACACCTCTTATTTTGCACGGACTAGTAGGTCTCTCTCTCTTTTTTTAGCATGAATACTTTATGCAAGGAGTCTAAAAACCTATCAGACAAGGGTGAGGATTCACTCTGAGCTGTGTCCTAGCAGCTCTGTATCAAAACTTCCCTGTATGTAGTTTTATCAGCTGTTTCAAGGCTGTTGTTTTAGATCTAACATTGTTATGCTTTGGGACAAAGATACAGTGGCGCCTCCTGGACAACTATTTTTATGCTATTAAAAACAGAACTCCTTTTTTCCTTCCCTAAAAAACCAGCTCCAGTAGAGGTCTCTTTAAAAAATAGATAACTTGCTGTCTACTTCTGGTTAATGCTTGATTTACGCTGTTGTTACTGGGCCTTGTAAAAAAGGGCTGCTCCTATCACAACATTTCTAGATACATAAACAATCAAGACCAGCCATTTGAAAGTCCCCTGCTCCGTAACCCAGTATTATTTAGCTTTTGCTTTGATCTTGCGCCTGGAAAAAATCTTTTCCTTGAAACCCTGAAAGTTTTCACAATTCTAATAATGCATCAAAGCCAATACAGTATGTAGTTTGGCCAATTTCCAGCATTAGCTCACTGCGTGAACCCAAATAAATATCTTTCCCCCCCTTCTTTCAGCTTTAATTTCATGTTTTCTTTGCAGTGATTCTGGGGAGTAGTGTGTTGCTGCTGCTTGGGGAAGCGAGAGGGTGAGAGTGCTGGGTAACGCCAGGCACAGCGCAGTCAGATGCTTCCTCCCAGAGGACTGCCAATGCCCTGAGCACCTCTAGACGTCTCGTGAGCACAGACTGCTGCTCCTGCCAAATTGCATGGTAGTTTTGGGGATGGAGACGAATATCCATTGAGTATTTACTTGATGCTATCAAACTCATTTGTCTCGTAACCAAAGTCAGAGTCCCTAGAGGTGAAATTCAGTGCATCAATCCACTGCTCCAGCTACCCGTCTTTGAAAGGAACATCATTAACATGCCTTACACATGAACAAATATGGCTTTGTTCCATGTTACTTCATTAATGCATTATTTAGGCTGATAGATTTGAAAGCCAGAAGGCACCTTTCTGATCACCTAGTCTGATCTCATGAGTACCACAAACTAGTAATCTAGGCAGTAACCTGTGGTTGATCTATATCATGTATTTTAGAAAAATAGCCAGTTTCCCATGGCAGTTTGGACTCATCTCCCTAGATGTGCTGATTTCCAGCGCGTCGTTTGCCAAAGGGAGAGCAGAGAACACAATAGCAAAGCCGGTATTTGCTGTGCAGATCTGGAAGAGGAGTTTCACCCTAGGAAGCCAGACAGGCCCAAATACAAACAAAGATGGAAACAGCAGCATTCTGTAGATCTGAATTTAGATCTAACCTTTGGCTGAGGGCCTAATTCCCCTTTCAAGTCAAAGTGGAAAGCAATCTACTAAAGGAAGAGAATACCATGGATGAGCTCTGAAAAAAATGCAACCTTTTGGACTTGGTATGGGGAGAAAGATTTGTTGTTCTGGAGGAAAAGAAATAACCCTGAGAAATGTTGTAATTTTATGTTTTCCTTTTCAATTGAGAAGTCTGTTCTTGTTGTTGAGTGCATGGTCAGAAAAGACTGACCTATGTAAATTGTTTCAGTGAGGGACTGATGAAACACGCTGAAGCCCGTGAACCTTCCTAAGCTTTTTTGCCAGGTCATTTTGTGGGCTGCTGTGAGTACAGGATTTTTTTGAAGACTAGGGAAGACTGAAGGAGCCAGTGTCCATCCCTGGAAACAGCCTCCAGGAGGTGGCTCACTCCTGCAAGACTCTGCAGGCTCTCCCCACATGACATAAAAAAAGAGCTGATAACTGGCATGTCACCCTTGGAGCTGGACATAGGAGCACACCATCTACCTGGTCCCAGCCCTGGTCTCACAAGTGTGCCTGGGGAAAGAAAGAGATGAGCTGACTGCAACACAAGTGGGCTTTGCCATGTTAAATGCTGGGTTAGGGACTGAGCAGAAGCACCCTGTAAAGGGGTGCTCTGTTTAATCTGTATTTGAGAGCAATGCCGTAATAATATACTCCAGCAAAATTCCAGGCAAGCTGTTGCTGAAGTGCTGCAGAGAAGTAAGTGCTGGAACAAAAGGCAGAGGCGGGGGGGGGTGTGTGTGTGTGTGTGCTGTCATGATTAAGTTCTGGGAAGATTATTGATTTATTGAACGAAGGTCAAAACTACTCAGCAAAAAGGCAGGAAATCTTAGCACAAAGAGGCTCAATGTGGAAATGAGGAACTTTAAGATCGAGCAGGAAAAAACAGCACACACAAGTGTAAATGAAGCATTTAGAAAAGCTAAATAAGGAAGGTCAAGGCTTTCCATGACACACATCAGTTGGTACTGCACAGCAATAAGCAAACGCATCTCAACAGAGGTGGCTGGCAGTGTTGGCCCTTGTGTGATGAATGACAGGCAAAAATGGAATGACACATGATGAATTAGCTCAAGTGCCAAAGGAGGCTGGAGCTTCTGGGCTAAACGTACTCAAAGAATATTTTCTTTGGGCCAAGGTCTGGCCTCTACTGCTGGAGCTGGCTAGCATGGCCATACCGCAGCCTCCCTGCTAAGCTCTCGGCTTCCAAACCACAGTGGCCGCATCCTAACTACCTGTTGGGAATGAGCTCTTCCCCGATGCAAACTCCCAGCCTGTGCCCAAGTAGCGCATGGGAAAGCACTAGCTGGCCTGTGTCAAAATCATGCCAGGGATTATAATAATGATTCTGACCAGTTATTAGTATGGACACAGGGGACAACAAAATCCGGTATAAGCCCTCTGCCTACAGCATGCTCATTTGAGGTGTCACCAAAGCTGCTTCTCTTCTGTGCAATTCATGAAGTTTTCCTCATTGCCCAGTGTGACCGTGTGGTTTGTAAACCAGGATGAACCCATGCATCCACTCAAAATCCAGCCAGGAGAACACCAGTGGATTCCCTCAGTGCTTAAAAATGGCAGAAGTTCCAGTGCCTAAACTCTCTCGTAGTCTCCTTTCTGCCACCTATCGGCTCTCAGTTTCCCAGGCTGTGGCTTTTGCAAAGTGAAGGTGTGGGACAGCCACGGGAAGGTGGCTTGAGAGGGTGGTGTGGAAGGGCAGCACCAGAGGGCTGGGGTTACGGGGGAGCACACAGACTGTCGCAGCATTTTGGCATGTGGCTCCTCATTCATATCTTCTCTGTTCTCCAAAAGAGAGACAGACAGTGTTAAAACCTCTGCGGCTGCTTCCCCCAGCAGTTCTTGAGATAGGAGCTCATGGCTCCTGCTGTCTCCCTGCAGTGTGTGGGCTTCTGCTCCACCCTACCCTGTCTTCTTCTCGGCTGTCTGGTTATGAGTACAGCTTACCTGGGCACAAACGTGTCTGTGTATATGCAATCATTCATTTGTTTGTGTGCATTCATGAAAAGACAACACAGAAACCAGTGCTGGCACAGTGGCTCGTGCTGGCTTTAGAGAAAAGCTGTGTGCATTTATTTGTTTGTGTTTTTTGTTATGCAAACAAAGTTGTAATGGAGAGGCTGAGCTGAGTATGGAGCAGTTTGCCTGAAGATCTCTGGTGCGAGACAAGAAGGAGCAAAGCTCTAAAGGAAATTTTCTTTGCAAGTGCTTTTTACTAGAGCTAATAAAGTGTTTGTTAAAATGCTGCTAAAGTGCCTCCTAGGAGTGTAAGAACAGCCTTTGGCTGTCAGAACTGAGAGCCACCTAGACACAATGAATGCTCAGGTGAAGAGTTTAGGGTCCAGAACACATACATGGGATATCTCAGTTACAAGCAGTCAGTGCTTTAGGGACGCTGTTGCGGAGCTTGAGACAATTGACCCAATAGGATGGGTGGATCGGTCCCCCATGAATTTGTGGCTGAGAAGCCACTTAGGAACTGCAAATTTTAAATCCCTGCATTGAACCCTGCTTTGGGCTCTGCAGAAGCCTGTGGTAATGCATTCCACAATGCAATTAGTCAATGGGTAATAACGTGCTTTTGCTTGGTCTGAACCTGCTGCACAGTGATTTCTCCAGGTGGCCCTTAGTCCTCACCTTATGAGAATACTTGGTCAATACTTGCTCTTAATCCATCTCCTCCACAGGATCATCCTTTTAGAAATCTTGCTCTGTTTTCTGGTACCATTTACCCCTTCCTCGTGGGGAAGCTGTTCCATACTTGTGTTCATCCTCCTGGGAAAGCTTCCTGGTCATACACAATCTTTTCACCACAGGTGACTATAACTGCACGTGTATCAAACATCGAGTCAACATTTTCAGGGAGCTATCAGCAATGACTCCCAAGTTATGTTTTCTTTGTGGTAATGCAGACCCTCTTGCTGCATGTGTGTAGTTAGAGCTGACATTTCTATGTGTGCCACTTTCCATCAGCTGGCACTGAATTTTGCTGGCCTAACTATTGTCCAGTCTCCTGACACTGTGGAGTTCTTTGGCTTTTCATCATCATCAGCTTTAGGTTGACCAGCCTCAGTTCTTACCTCTGAAAAGTTTATCACTGCACTGTCCAAAACATGTCATTCAAGTTATCTTGGATTTGATGATTTTTCACTAAATCTCAGGTCAGTGCCTGTGGAGAAGTTGCCTGGGACCTCCTGAGGTTGGTCCAGGGCTGGGGCAATGGAAGCACCAGGGTCCCCAGTGCTGGTGGGAGCCTGTTCAGCAGCCGGAGCCACTGCAGCTGCCCCAGGGAAGTTGTCCGAGTTGGTGCCAGTCCCGACAGGGAGAGCTCCAGAGTGCGGAGGTACTCCTCCTTGTGAAGCTGGTTGGGGAATGAGGCAGGGCACCCCCCTGCACCTGTGGCACTGAACATCAGCCTCTGGTCGTCCCGCGGTGACAGCATGCCTGACGTGGCTGCCGAGCAGGATGCGGACCAAGCTGATGACGTGCCTCTTGTGGGCGAGGAGGACACTGGGCGGAAGAGGCCATGGCAGTGCTCTGCTGAAGAGTGAAATGTGAGCCTGGATAAGCAGGGGAGAGGGTCAGGAGCCAAGCGTGTGATTGTCCCTCAGCATGAGGAGCGTGACCGGTCTGTTTGCTCCTCTAGCTCTGGGCGGTTGTCCATAGCTGGGCTTGATTTTTCAACTGTAAGGTTTTTCTAATGTTCCTGTGTGGATAGCGGTACTAGAAAAGTACAGAAAGGACCACAGGGCTAATCAAAGGTAAGGAATGGCTCCTGTCCAGGGGGTGGAATAGACTGAGAAGAGAAGGAGGATATGGTACAAGTCCACAAAATCATGAGTAGCAGGAAGAAAGCACCTAGGGGATCATTGTGTCTTCCAGTAATAGAACTGGGGGATGCCAAATGAAACTCCCGGATGGCAAGGTCAGTGCAAAGGAAAGGAGGCGGTTGTGCTCCCAGGGAGGAGGTGAAGGTGTGGGACCCAATGCTGCCAGGGGTGGTAGGCACTCAATGTTTACACGAGCTCAGATTTGTAGAAGAAATATCCATTGATAGTTATTAAACACAAAACCGCAACCTCTGCTCCAGGATATCCATGAAGGCTGGAAGAAGATCCTGGAGCAGCAGTATTATAAGTCTGTCCTTTTATACTCTTCCCTGGCATGTCTTTTTTGCCAGGAAGGGAAAAGATCCTGAGATAGATGGATCCTTGATCTGGCACACATGGGCATTCTTAGGAATGCAGGTGTGTTCTTCAAGTGAAGGCAAAAGAAGTCTCTTTTGGCATTTTGGACAATTTGATCCCACTAATCTTACGAACTCAGTGAAACGAGGTTATGGTTAAGACAACTCCTTAGGACACCAGTGCACAAATGGCATGTCCCCTTTGCTGATCTTGGCCCAAAATGGCTGCTGACTTGCCCATGTGTAACTCAGATCCAGCAAAGAAGAGTACCATTTCTATCTGAAGGAAAGACAATGCAGCCAGAAAAACTAGTAGAGTTTGTCTAAGATAGCCAGATGCGTTGGATGGTCCTGGATGTTAGTGTCGCCTGTTCAGTGTTCAGGCTGATCTAGCTGTATGAGGTCATTCAACTTAGTCGTATTGTGTCAGTAGTCAAGTCATAGCTTTATACTCCAAAATCTGTTTCCAAATATGTGTATATGAGAGGTGCAGCAACAGAGCTGTGCGCTCAGCAATGCTGGGTGTAACAGCACTTTTTTCATAATGGGGTTTTGTTTGGAAAGAAACGCTGTATGAGATGACATAGTTTTTAGGACTGCTGAGATACTTTATGTGCTTGATACCAAGTGGATGCAACATGCGCAGAAATCAAGGTCACCCAGAGATGTAGGCCACCCAGCCTGAGAGCTTGGCTCAGCCACACAAGAGTCATTTCCTCAGCCTGCCAAAGCATGAACCAGGGGTTAGCATATGCTCGTGTATGTCATGGTGTTCATCTGATAACACTGCCTGATGATTAATCTCTATAATTAATTGCACATTAATATAGTTCACTGCAGCGTATTGAAACAGCAATGGAGATTCCCTCCTCAGCAAAACAAAGGAGTTTTATGGTTCATAAAAGAACAGGTAGTAAAAAGAACCTTATTTTAAACTTGTGTCACTTGTGTTGTGGTATCTGTCCATCCCTCCCTCCCCTCCCTTTTGCTGCCTCACGTGCAGGACTTGCTCATTACTACTTTGGCAGCTTTGGACGTGGCAAGATTGTGGTTATCTTGGGCAGTCTTCTGCTGAAAATAGAAGACTGAACAGCTGCAACGAGCATCCTTGCAATGCCGGGCAGGAGTGGTGCACTTCTGTTGCGAGAGCCGTATCGTGGAGCTGCCATGGGGTGGGACGCTGTCCTGGCTGTGTGTAGATAAGGGAGCATGCTGAGCTCTCTGGAGGAGCTGTAAGGCTGTTCTGAGGGTGCGGGTCTCACCCCTCCCATGGGTCTCTGTGAAATTCTCCAGGAGACTAAAGCCATGATTCAGTCATTTCTTCCTCTTGAGCTCTCCAGGTGGCAGACAGTTCTTCACTCTGGGGTGTGATAGGACTGCCTCTGGTCTGGGGGAAGGCAAAAACCTTCCTAGGCTGCAACTATTTCATCTACAAATGAAACAAGGCATGTCAGGCTGGGAGAAAGTGGAGTTCCTTCCTGCACATGACCAGCCTGTGCTGTGGATGCGTAGTCACAGCACTCTTGGACTAACAGGTTCCTGATGAAAAAGGAAGGACCCAGCATGGACTAGGCCTGTGAAGAAACCAGCCATGGTACAATGGCTGGATGATAACCATTCCAGTATAACCATGGGAAAAATTATGGCAAAGCAAAGTTAAAGTTTGAGAGGAGAGACCAGTGGGACCCATGAGCAGGGTCTGTTCTGCTGCTTAGCCTGAATTTGGCCCCAAATGTTGTAAATTCTGCATGCTCCGTGGCTCTGAGTTATTTCTGGAAGGAAGGAAACCAGATGGAAAAATAGGTAGTCTAAAGCACATCTCTAGAAGCAGAGAAAAGTTAACCCGTACTTGTTCGCACATAGTCAAGCGATGGGTGCTGGAAGGAAAGCAGGCAAGATCCAATCACCTTTCTGGCAGTAACTGCTTCTGATGGAGGACACTATCAGTGATTCTCATCTGACAGAGGACTAATGTGAAAAATGCTGAATGCCGCATGAAAATAGAGGTCATAAGCAACAGGGTGTTAAACAGAGCAAGAAGAGGACGCCTGAGAACTTGTGGTTGACCTGAGGTCATGGCTTCTTATCTGGCCGGTGGAGCCACCGCCACACTGTCCTCGTCCCCAGGGAGGTGCCCGATGCCTGGGGCTGGGGCTGCCCCAGTGTCTTGCTCCTGGCTGGGGGTGGGACAGGTCTGGCTGCCAGGTCCTGCCCTGACAGACCCCCATGGTGAGTCTCCGCAGTCCCAGCCCTAAGGAGCCACCAGCCCACATGGTACCTTGACACAGGAATGGGGCAGAGGAACTGAATCTTCCTAAAATTAATGTGACAGGAGTGGGGTGGACAAAGCCTCCTTTTGGAACACCCCACATTAAAGTCTAGTGAAGCAACTGAATTTTACTAAGCAGAAGACACCACCTCACCCGGATGAGAGCATGGACAGTCTTCTGACACATGGGACCCCAGATACAAGGAAATACAATTCATGCTGGTAACTCTGCAGCTCTATTATAAATTTAAGGAGGGGTTCTCAAGACTAGGTGACATTTTATTGACTGGCAGTAAGATGGAGATTTCTTAAGTCATTGTGAAAGACTTATAAAAAACATGTACGAAAGTTATGTGAGGACAGGAAAGGCCTCAGATATTTTATCCTAACCCTAAAAGAACAACAAATGGAAGCGTTGAGGAAAGTTCGCCTTGTCAAAAACACAGAGCAGTTGAATGATAGGGCCCATGTTAGAGATGCAAGAAGATGGATTCCCTGAAACAAGGTAGCGCTAGAAACTTTTTTCCTTTGATTAAAGAAGTTATGCACTTAACCAGTTGATCCTGCATATCAAATCTATTTTTGCTAAGGGGTATCTGCTGTTTAAGCACGTTGCTGTGAAATACAGACTTTGACATGTAACCACCCAGTACAATTATCCCCAGTCCAACAATCTGGTGGAAAACCTATCAAACTCACAGGAAACAGCTGTAGTAAGACAAGGTGGAGTGATCGGAAGGCAGACAAATGGAGAATAAATATGGGAATGCTCAAGAGTTAGGAAATGGAAGTCGTCATTTTGGAAGGAAACACAAGTATGCTGTATATTATCTAAACTCTGTCTGAAACAGACTTTGTCATGTGGTGAAAGGGCTGGAGACCTAAAGGGAATATAGAAATTCATTTGTGTGAAAATAGGGGATATGTTTTAGAGATATGTATATTGAGGAGTCCAATTTAGGTCTGGGAATACAAGTCAGGGATAGCTTCATCTCAGAGGGACAAGTGTAGGAAGCTGCTCTTTGAACATTTATTTCTCACTTGTGAGCAGTTGCTGTGAGTAGCAATGAGTGTTTTACCTTCATGGTAAAAAAACCAAACCTGTTTCTCCCAGCAAAGGACCTTCTTTTCAGTTCTCATCTACTGATGTTTTGCACAACTAAAACTGGGAACAACCGTGCCCGGCTTGCCAGAAGCCCAGAGCAGAGTCACTGCGCAGAGAGGCGAGACAAAAGAAGCTCCAGGAGAGCTAGGGTCTGTGGGACTGCCACTTCTCTGTGGGGAGGATGCTGTCTTTTTGGGTGGTACAAAACAATTGCCACAAGCAGCTGTGGGGGTCCTTGGTTGGGTGAGGTTATCCCAGAGGACACATGGGAAATAGGCAGCATCTCTTCCAAAGCCAGAACAGAGAGCCCTGAGCTGGCTGCTTTGCCCAAGAAAGCCTCAGAAGAGCACCAGCCACAGTGGGCTGAGACAGCTGAGCCTCAGGGCATGGCACAGCCAGAACGAGGGGCCTTCTGGTGCCTTGTAACAGCGGTGCTGATGTCTGGCTGGAGGCACCCTACATAAGAAGTTGGTATACGTACAAACTATACATGCACACACTCTCTGCTCTCTCCCATCTGGAGGAGACTTGTGTGTCGTACATCAGCCTCTAACAGAGGTCACCCTTTATATAAACTGCTGCGAAACAAGCTCAAGAAAAATGCTTCAAAAGACCGTATTTTTCAAAGAAGAGCCTGGAGTGGGTGGGGGTTTCTTTCAGAATTGGGTCGCCAGAAGAAAAGAAGAGGCTCTGGGCTCTTCTGGTTTAGATAGTGAGTCTCTCTAGGATATGGCATAATTCATTTAACCATTCTGCCCCTGCTTCCCTGTTGTGGAAAACAGACAGTGAATTCTTGATGCCAAGCAACTTTATTAAGAGTGTATATTTTTTATACCGATCATAAATGCAATGTCAGTGCTAACCATGACTGTGGAATGGCCTTTCTCCTAGTGTGAATATCAGCTCTAAGTAACTAATGTTTTTGAGACTTCTCTAAGCCCCCAAATTCAGATGGGATCAGGGAAACAGGAATGCTAATTGTAGAACTACCAGCAGCTTTGCTGGGCAAAGCACTGAACTCCTCTTCTTCAGTTTCTCCATCTGTAAAACTGGGATGTCTGTCTGTTTTACAGTCATGGAGTGAGGATTGATTTATTGTTTAATGTGTGTAAAGAATTAAATAAGTGCTAAGTATTATTATTATCAAGCCAGGAGGGTGAGTCAATGACCCATTTCCTATCTGAGCTTGCCTTCAAGGTGTTGATGTTTCTGGCAGATTACAGGAATTGAATATCTGCCATAGGTTGTATTCATATAGCGATGCAAATAAAGCACTTTTTGTGGGCATTATGTTGCTTCAGGCCTTGTGATTACAGAAGAAAGATGCATAGATTAAAACTGCTTTTAGATGCACAGCATCTCCACAGGCTATGCCGTTTAGCCTCTCTGGGAATCACAGCAGGATGTTCATACATCCACATGAAGAGATGGGTCCATGGGGCAGACAAGCATTGTGGAGAGGGTGTTTGGTTCAACTCCTGCTCTACTGCAGATTTCCTGTAAGTCTTTTGCAGGTCAGCTGGGAAAATCCTCATAGAAACACTTTAGAAAAGCTCAGATGTCATCCATCTGCTACAGTTGTTAAGGTAAGATCAGGTAACTGGAGTTTACCCATGTGTCATTTAGGCAATACAGAACTGCTGAATTCTTATTTCTTGACCATGACATCAAACAGGGAGCTCACCTACCTTTGCCGTTTAGTCACTGACCGCAGCGGTAGTGCCAAGGCCATTTATGTAAATTATTCATTATTCACTGAGAAGCATCATTGTTCTAATGTCCATCATTAAATTTGCTGAAACTGATAGGATGTTGTCTTGAAGTATACCAACCGACATGCCTTCCTGAATTCACTCCAAAGAGCTCACCAGTCAAAGTTTGCATTAATTACTCAGCTATTCACTGGCCTTTCCCCTGTTTTCCCTTGTCCCTTGCAGGCATGTCCATTCTGGTGGAAGTGCTGCTGAAGGCGCAGTCTTGTCCCCCTTAAAAACAATGGGATCTTTCCCACTGACTTAGAAGTGAATGTCCTAAAAGTCATACTGCAGAGGGAATTTATCTGGATTAAGGTAGATTGTGACATTCAAAGCAAAACAGACTCTTTCCAGAAGAAAAGTACCCTGTCTGAGTACTTTTATCCAGGGGCAGCTGAGAAAGAATGTTTAATTTAGTTTTACTGTTTAGGAGTAGGACCTCACAGAGGCTTCTCAGCAGATACTGTTGGGATATTATTTCAAGACGCAAAACCTCCTCATTTGTCAATGAAATAAATCTTAAGGATTTTTGTCAATTTTTTTTTCTCAATTATGAATGTCTAAAATGAAGTCCTGAAGTCATTTCCTACTTATTTGGGTAGCTAAATAGATTGCTGAATACTGTCCTTTTCTAACAGTCTACTGAAGATGAGTTGCTGCTTTTGAAACTCTCATTAACTCTCCACTTGCACCTTTTGGCACTAAAGTACCTGTGCAAAGCTGGCCCACAATTCCCAAAGACAAGAGAAAATTGGAAGTAGACAGACCACCTGCAGCTTTTGTAAGATCTCTTCATGCATCCTTGGTGCTCCGAGCTCTTCATTTCATCAACGTAACCAGGTTCTGTTTAGAAAAATATGAAACTAGGTGTTTCAGAACTGACTTTTTGTTCTCTTTCTTTTCAAGGCTGAATTTAAGCTGTCACTCAAATACCAAATTCTGAGGCAAATGTCAATCCTTGTCAATGGGACCAGCACTGGCACACAATCTCACCTGATCCTGTTTCCTCACACTCACCTGTTGCCCGTGTTTCCTTTAACCACTCCCTTGGCTTTGTGTCTCACTGCTGGCTTGGCACCATCATTCACACACTTTTTTTCCTAGAACAGCCTCCCACTCATGCCTGTCAAGTGTCCACCATCCCCCCATCAAAAATACCTTTATCCCAAACAAAGCTCATTCTTTGCAATCTTTCCTCAATGTGTTGAGGTGTGATCATTGCTTTAGTGAGATGGTATCTGTCTCAATAAACTGATGTATTGTCTGTGCATTGAAGTCAGGAGGAGGTTAGCAGGACTGATGCTTACTAACTTTGGACATAAGTGGATCTGTAATGGTCTTGCTCTCCCATAGGCCTGGTACGGACAGTCTGTGATTAAAGGCAACTATTTGCCAAAATGTTCTGGGATTCCCATTAATTTCTTTGCTCTGTTATTGCTGTTGGACAAGAAGAACTGCCAAATTCTGGTGTTGTCTCTTTCCTGCTGGGAATCACTCTACACCAGAATGCTTCCACCATTACATAGAAGACACATTTATGCCCCACAAATGCTTTTTGTGTAGTATAATGGAGCTTTAATACCCTTTCCTGGTATTGAATATGTCAACATCAAAACCATTAGTATAAGTAATCACAAAAAACAGAAGGGAGAGCCATCTCATTTGGAAAAAAATGATGGCAACTACAGAGGCAGTCTTAGAAGTGACCCTGAAAGACAGAAAACAATGAAGTTGGCTAGATACAGAACCTGCTGTCTGCATCTTATGCTTAAACAGGCAAAAACTGTTTAGATAGTAATGCTGCTTGGTAAAGTCAATGGAAGAGAAGACTTAAGGATTTTTTGGGTCCATGGAGACTTGGAGCCAAGGACAGAACGGGGACAAGAATCTGAAGAGGTGATTTTCATCTTCATTGTCTTGCTTCCTTGGTCCATTTCTAAATCTACTTCAATAGTCATCACTCATTCTAACCAGATCTTCCACACAAATAGATTTTTCCATTAGGTGGCGTTTCATCTATCCTTCTTGTCCAGGTCCATCTGTTTGGTATGAATAATAAAGGCAAAGAAGAGAAAGACACCAAACAGTAAAAGAGGAAAAGAGTTGAAGAAAAGTAGCTAACACCAGCAAAACAGAGAGAAAGAAATGATGGAGACAGTGAGTGACCTGCAGATGGAAGGAAGAACAGAAAGATATCAAAAACCTAGGACCTATGTGCGCAGGCAAAAAGAAGGTCTATACAAGTGAGCACTGCTAACCAAGAATTGCTGGTTTTGTTGTCCTCATGTTTTCAGAGAACAGCAAAGTATGCTGGCTTGCCACATAAATTGTTCTGGGACTCATTTTTGACAGCAAGTTTTAACAGGTGGCCAGAGTAAATCACAGACCTGTCAAGCATAATGCCAGACTAGGTGAGATACATGGTGTTAGGAGTTAGCAGTAAGCCTACAAAGCATGGAAGAAAGCATGGATCAGCAAGGAAAATGGTGTCTGGACAACTGCCAAAACTCAACTGATTTCAGCCTTGTAAAATTGATTGAAACAAATGGCAGAGTTCTTTGCTCTATAAATAAAAAAAGGACAAGGAAGAAGAAGTGGTTCTGCTTTGCAGTGAAAAGCAGTGGAGATGAAAGATAATAAAGGTTTGGCTCCAAAATTAAATGAGTACTTTGCTTGAGTTTCTCATTAGGAAACCAGTATAAAACCTGTGGGCAAAGACAACTTGTCTAACAAGAGACCCTCTATGTAAGTTGAAACGATTTTAAAGAACTGTTAGGTGAAATTGCAGTTACAGTGAGGAATTGGACTACCGAATCCAGCTTCGTACATTCTGGCTGGAGAGTTGCAATCATAGTGCTTATTTTGAAGGGTGGACGAAAAAACATCTGGGAAACTTGAGTCATTAGTCTGACCACAGAAGTAAATAGGCTTTTTAAAAAAGTGTGACTGAAAAACTAATTAAAGTCATGTGGGTAAATAGAAATGAAAAAATGCTATAGACATTTATCTAAGGATGAAGAGTGTAGAAATAATATGCTGTCTTTCTAGACAAATGATACCTTAGGGAACTACAACAATCTGGTCTACTTGGACTTCAATAAGGTCTTTGTTATTGTACCAAATGGGATAACATTAACTATAATAGGGTGAAAAAGAACTGGTTAAAAAGAGGATGGCAGCCAGGTATGTCAAATGGGGAGCTGATGGGCTGGAGGGAGACGACCCTCCACAGAGGATGAAAAATCGGATGGGAAATACTTAATATCCTTATGAATGACTGCAGCAGGAATGGCAAAGATCCAGAGTACATTAGTGAAATATGATGATGGCCATCACCAGTGCAGACAAGGACACTCCTAATACCAAGTTAAATTTGCAAATTTGCAAGTACAATAAAAAAAGCATTTTTTCCTTTAGCCATTTCTGCAAGCTGGTTAGAGCACCCTCCCATTTCTAAAGGGTCCGTCTTTGCCTCCAGTGACAAAGAAATAAGTGACTCTGCAGGAGGTATTATCAGAAGGTAATTCAGCTTACTCTGGCTTTGCTTCATTGGCTTTGCCACATTACCCAGAGGAAAAGCAAGGTAAACATTTATTTTGGCCTGTGTATGGCACTTGTAGAGCAGATCTGATGAACAGGATGATGTCACTTTTCATTTTCTGATCTCAGCCTGGGTGTAAAGGTAAGAGTTAGATAAACAGCTCTTGGGCAGGTCTGTCACTCTTCACAGTGAGATGATGAAAATGAAAACCAAGGAAAGCAGGAAGAAATGGAGGAACAAATTGCAGTCTGAACACCACAAAGACCTGCTCAACCATGGGAATGGTCACTGTGGGGTGGATGGAAGTGTAGTTTAAGACCAGGCTGCCCCAGGGCTAGCTTGGGAGGTGGCAAGGTGGGCAGCAGATTTCAGGGAAGTTGCATACAAGCAGCTGTGGTCCCCATTGGCTTGTATCAAGGTCCTCGGAAGCTGAGCCAGCAGGGAGGGATATCTGAGCCCCGTAGCTCCCTTTGGCCTGGACCATCACTGCGTCTTCCTGTGCTGTGGCTACAGCAGCCAAACCCTGAGACTTCATCCACGGGGACACAAAGTTCAGTTTTGCCTTGACTGATGGAAAGCCTCAGATGAGCTCCAGTCTGGAGAAATCTGTACTGAATGTGCCATTATGCCAATTAAAGTTACAACAAGGGCTGTTTTCAGTCTCAGACCTGCTTAACACCGCTGCCAATGCTAAGCAGACTTCTTTAAGAATGGGTCAAAGGAGCCAGTGAAGCACAGCACAGAACACACTAAATCAATAAAAGGCACTGCCCAAAGCACCAGCCTGCACAGCAGTGCCTGAGCAGAGCCCAGCCAGAAACTGGGGAGGATGGCAAGACCCACAGCTGGTAGGAACCACCAGATGCAGGTGCTGCAAGAAGCCCAGAGGCCAGAGGTGGACAGCAATGGCTTGCAGAAAGGGAGGCAGAGCCTTTTGGGCCACAGGGCTTCGGGGATGCAGCACTCGTCGTCTTCCTCTCTGCTGTGCTCAAGGAAAGGATGCTTTATGAATATTTTTAGAAATTCATTAGAACTGCACCAAGCACTTTTCAAGTCCATGTCCCTTGTACCTTGGAGCTGCCTTGCTCCCTACCTACTTTATCACCAGAGTGATTTGTTCTGTTTCTTGAAGTCATCCAGAGGCAATTAGGTGTAGCATTTCTTAACCTCTGCTGGCACTATGCAACAGATAGACTGAACAGCACCAGGGAGGCTGGCAGGCAATGCACAAAGCAGCTCTATAAAGGCATGTCAAAGAATGAGTCATTGTCAAGCCTGCAAGAGACAAAAAGATTGATTACGGAAGAGCTGAGAAATAGGTTCTGATGGTGACTCACCATATCCCACCCTTTCTGCATTCATAGACCTGCCAGCTGATTCATAACTTGCATTCTGCCTTGCTTCTCCCCCCTGTCAAGGTGATCAATCAAATAAGGGTCCATCAATTAAAATTTCCACTTGAAAGAAGGGGGTTATGTGTGGGAGCACCTATCCCTTTCTGCATCCACACATGGTAAGCCCCTTTTTCTGCCCTTTAGCCTGCTGCAGACCCCATCATTTTGGGGAAAGGAGGTGGTGTAGAGCTAGCACATAGGACACCATGAAAACCAAAGGATGGAGGGAGGGATGATGTTTCCTTGCTGAATGTCTGGTTTTTATCGAGTAAGATTTACTCTGTTCCCTATCTTCACCATTCTTCTGAGGTGTGGAGATTTTCAGAGGAGCTTATCTGTGGTCTAACAGTTGTCACTGAAGCTGCTGTCATTACCCTCACAGTCACATCTGGCCACCTCAGCACTCCCATCCATTCTGCTCAAAGGACTTCCCTCTGCCAAGGACATCCTACTCCCCACATTGGGACCATCCTGAAAAGTCCTGCTGTAAGCCCATTTTTGCTGCCCATGGGTTATCGCTGCAAAGCCAGGAGACGACGGGGTGGGAAGGGTCAGAGACTGCAGGACGGGGGAAGCCAGAGGAGCCTCTGCCCCTGGCTGCCCTCTCACCCAGAGCAGCAAGCACACAGATGCACACGGGCAGGGGTTGGTTTGCAGGGAGCTGCGTGTTGACCAGCTGAGTGTCAGCCGAGCAGGCCCAGACTGGAGCACGGCACGGCACTGCCAGCAGTGTGTGGGCAGAGGCCTGGCAATGACTCCAAGATCCCCAGTGAGCATGCCAAGCCCATCGGTAAGGGCCTCCTTGGCAGGCAGTTTTATCAGATGGCCATAGGAAATCACCAGACTCTCAAGAGCAGCACCAGGATAGCCCAGACATGGGCTTGTTTCACCGGTGTCCATTGAAAGGCACTGAATTCCTCCAGCAGAAATGCTGCAGAAGGGAAAGATGTACAGGAAGGATATTGAAAAGGAGCTGGGTCACTGTCTGTTTGCTTCTGAAATCAGAGGAGACATAAGGAATCACAAGCAGAAAGCAAAAAGACGCAAGTAGATGTCATCGGTTGCAACTTGACTGGCAATACAGAGCACTTCTTAAAATCCCACCCCGTGTTTTTAATATTTTCCAGGGCACCTGGAACCCAGGATAGACATCTTTTAGGATCAAAAGAAAAAAGAGTCAAATTTATTTTATTTTGCAAGGCGTAGCCTTTTTGATCTTTTGCCTACTTGCCTGAAGACTGTCAGAAAAAAAGAGGTGAAATAGAATCGTCTTAGGGAAGGGTAAATACATGTCTATAACAAGAACCAGTCAAACACATGGAGCTCTTATCTAGGATACAGCTCTAAAAATAGCACTGTAAGGGTTCAGGAGTGTTCACTCTCAAGAAGTCTCAGTGACTTCACCAGTCTGTTTGCTTGGGTTTACATTTACAAGTAGTGTCATCTGCTAACACCTTTCCAGCACACCTGGCTTAGCTTCCCAAGACTTAGCAGGGTTCTCACTGCCAAATGCATCATCACCAGTAACACAAAATCCAAGGGGCAGATTCTGCCACCCAGTAGCCTGAGTTGGTACTAGCATGTTGGGGGGCTCGATGAGAAAAGGAGCCGTTCCAGTAGCTGGGATGAAATTAGTAGTTAAATGTTCAGTGACTGAGATTTAGTGATGGAGTCCCGAATATTAGCGGTTTCTTTTCACTGTTTAATTGAGCAAGACAAGGAAGGGAAAGTCAAGGGAGAACTTGAGTTAAGCCACAAACAAGAAAAAGTGATCAGGCTTGCTTTTCTGCCATGCCAAACTTCCTGAGACACTGGGAAATGCAGCAAAGATGTTAGATGAATGCAGCTGATAATGCTGCTTGTGCAAAACAGTGGTGCTTACACAGGACTGGGGAGTCTGTCTAGGAGAGGGCTGCTTTTCTTGGTCACTACGACTGTACAACCACCTTTCCTGCACCATTATGCCCTGGAGAGGCTTCAGCTGTGTGACTACTACAGAGGCCCAGAGCCTCTTCATTTCTCAGAGCTGTAAGCTACATCCATTTATAAATGCAAAGACCCATGAGTGTTATTAGCTGGCATATTTACAGCTGCTATGCACTCATTAATATATATTTACATGAGAACACCCTATTGACAGCCAGAGATTTTTGCAGTCATAAATTCTGCACTGGATTGTTTCTGCAGGTCTTCTTCCTCTCCTCTCCTCTCCTCTCCTCTCTCCTCTCCAGCTGCAGCTTCTTGAAGTTGTTTGTGTGGTAGGAGCAGCAGCCCTTGGGCTCTCCTCTCCTTCCCTGGCCAAAAAAAGAGAAAGAAAAGAGAGGGTCTTTCACCTGCTTGGTCTTTTCCCCATGAAGCAATTGTACAGCTGGTGCAGCTGAAGGGCCAGGGCAGGAGGCGACCCCAAAAGCTGGTCTTCCAGTGCTGGGTGTAACTTCTTTGCTTGGTGTTCACAGGGCACTGAGTGTGGGGACATCCTTACCCGTGGGTAAGGGCAGTGAGGTGCAGTGCTGCTCAGGGGAGGTGTTGGCTGTTTGAGACAGATTGAGTGATGCTGTTGGGGAGCAAAGGTTGGGGAGCAAATGAGTTCAGGAGCTTCTCAGTTACAGGTGAACAGGCACCACGGACTGGATCCCGGCAGAAAAGTGCTGCCCTGGCCATGTGTCCCCACCACAGATCTGCCCACATTGCTGCAAACAGCATTTTTAGCAGAGCTGGTGCTATGTTACAGCTCAGTGACAAGAGGGTGGTCACAGCTGCCCAAAGGACTCTTGGGGGGCTGAAGTCCTCTCTCCCAAGGACCAGGGCAAAAACCTCCTTTTGGCCTGCTTGCTGGTACCAGCGTGGGGCGAGGGGACACTCACCGGCCCTGCACAAAGGAACAAATTTCATCCTGTATTTCGATCCTTATTACTTAGTACTTCAATTGTACTTAATGATATGTTTTATTTTATACACTGTTTTACTTTATGACTGTTCTCTTGGGTGGATTAATCTGTCATTAGTGCATCATGTTTTAAAGGCTTTTCTTTTCCCTTGTTAAACAGTTTAATAGGCTCAGCGAGACACTCCTGGGTGTGTGCTCTGCGGTCTGCCTGCGCACGGCTGGGGTGCAGCCAGGCGCCCCGCACGCACCCAGCGGGTGCCTCGGGGGCCAACTGGGGCTTATGGAATGGGTTTTACAACCACGGCTCAGCCCTAGTAGCACATGGACCCTACGCCGCTACCTAGCATGCAGTGTGCAGGACCCAGCAGTAAGGCTACAGGCATGCACTTGACCCTGCTAATTCACACCACTGCCAGGGTGTCCTGCCCCTGTGAATCCTGCCCATTCACAGGCAGGGGATGCCAACCTAGTGTGGGGCAGTGTGTCCCATGTGTATGGGACAAGCCTTCGTTCCCCCACAGCCCTGGGCAGAGCTGGGCACAGCGGAGGAGCAAGGATCCCGTGCATGCTCGGGTAGCCTGAAGTCAGGCTGCAGCCAAAGTGGAAGGCAAATTCAGGCTCCAGAAGTGGTCCCACCCTGTACACACTAATAAATACATAGATAAATATTAAAAATAAGTTTATAGCCTGTGGTAAGTAAAACAAGTGAATTACCCTTGCTCAAGTCATATACAGCAGCAGAATTAAGAACAAGTGGTAGGATTTCAACTTTTTGATTGTGTTTGCCATTATCTACAGCCATCCATGTATGATGATAGATTGTATTTGTGCTTCCTTTATAGGGAATATGAAAAAGTATCAATAGTTGTCTGATTTACACAATAAGAGGTTTACATAATAGAAACACTGTGATTATCTAACTTACTACGAGATCAGCTTTGCCCCTGGTCTTTTCAGAGAATTATAGGGCTGCAGGAACCTCAGAAGATCACTTAGTCCCTTTCATTGCTTCTGCCCAGCAGAATGATTTGTTGGGGCTGACAATGTGAAAACATGGAAACCTCTTTTCTTATCCACCTAAATGAATAAGAACATGAATGAAAAGCTTACAACAATGAATATGCTTTTACATTCACCTTAAACACATGCGTGCATGGAGGAGGGTGAAACCAATCATCTGCCAAGGGATAATTCATACATCTGCAAACACGAGAGTCCACAAAACTGCTGACACGTGCAGAACAGCAGCACGGCAGCATGAGCTCATTCCAAGACAAGCATTTCCCTTTGGTGAGTGCATAGCTCCCAACGGTAGCTGCGATTGGATTTGGGCACAGGCCTCCAAGCGATACCACACAGAACCAGATCCTAATCTCCCCTGCACTTGAAGGGCCCTAATCCTGCAGATGTTTGAGTAAGAAACAGACTTCCACAATGACAAGGTCCGTGCACCACAGGGATTGCTATGTACAGCCCAAATTTTGCACCTGACTGCATGCGTGTGTACAGTCATGCTCCAGGGAGATCCCCTGGACATATGAAGGGGCTTGCACAGACGCAGGACCTCCCCTGCACTTCTGGCTGCAAGACCAAGGGGAATTTTAGATCTCCTGTAAAGCAAAGATCTAAGACAGCAGCTGGAAAGAAGTGGAAAGAAGGTAGTGTTGATGTTCGTCCAGAGATCCATCTCGGGTAGCCCCACCAGTGTGTGCTTACTCTGGCTCCTCTGAATTATCAGCTCTGATTTATTTGATTATTTCTTTCAGGGGACCAGGCAGGAAGGAAGGTTTCAAAGCTCAATGCAGTCATCATGAAGGTGACTGTCTCCAGTGCCCCTTAGGCTCAGGCCCAGAGGCCCCAGTTCAAACCAGCATTCAGAAGTATGCTAAAGCAATGTAGCTTACAGGACTTGAACTCAAGGTTAAAGTTGAACACGTGCTGAAGTGCTCTTTTGCACCAAGACTATGGCTTAATAGCTGGTTGTCCAAATATTTGGGCAGGAGGGACCTTGCTGAAAGCCTGAAAAGGGAAAGGCAGAAGGCAATGACAATGCTGCTGGGACTGGCTTTGCTTGCGGCAAGGAGTGGGGATGGGGTGTTTGTGGCAGGAAGCAAGGGACATGGGGCATAGCACAGCAGGGACAACATGATGTTTGTTTGAACTTGGTGCAGAGCTGGAGAAAATCTCCTATTTGAATGAAATCTCCACCTGGATATTCATAGGGAAGGTCCTAAATATTGTGCCTGAATGGCTGGTAAAGGGGACAATAAGTGTAGCAATAAATATACAGATCAGCAGCAGGGAATGGGATTATCCCACCACCCCCATGCAAGAAGGTCTACAATCACTTTGGTACTAGCACTGATGAGGTTCTGACCATGTTTATTGCCTATGGCAGAAATTTTCTGTCCTTTCATGTTTCAAAGAAGCTTTCTTTGGAGCAAATCTGGACAGTGGAAAGGATGTTGATTTTGAGGTGCTTTGTGGTTAATTTTCATTCCTTTCTTGAAGAAAGCAAGGCTTATGAGCCTGTACATCTCTGAGCTCATATGAATTAGGTCAGTAAATGGTGTAACTGTAAATGGTAACTGTAAATGGTGCTCCACAGTCTCACCAGCACTGAGCAGGGGCTGCTTAAAGTCTTGGAGGGAAACTTTCAGATCTAGTGAAGACCTGAGATCTGGGGCTCAGAGGACATTAATGGTTCCTTCTGCTTCCTGGCATATAACCACATTGCAGACAAACCCCAGTTCAAACAGTTACTTGCTGCCACACACTTCCCCTGCCATCCGGGCTGGATGTGCAACTTCTCATTTCTCCCCTACCGCTGATTTTCCTGTTAGCACTGTGCACTGTTACTGCTCTGAGTCCAGGGTCCTGGAGGTGTAGTCACGGATCATGAACTCATTTGACTATACTAAACAGAAACAGAGGAGAAAGTCCCGTTTTTTTCCTCAAAACACACTTGGTCAGGCAAGAGATGAGAGAGAGGAATAGGAGGAGATAATGAAGCAGAAGTGGTCAGAATGACAGACTGTGGGTCACTTCAACACAACAAGAACATAACTGGTAAATTTTTTTTGTGGGCACATTGTCAAAGGATAATTGAGTTTGAAGGAAAATTGGAGAATGAGTGCAGTTCAGCATTATTCTGCAAGGTTTTGTGTCTTTATTTTACTGCTTACTCAGGGAATACTTAGCCTCAATCATCCTTGGGTCACAGTTTCTTTTTTCAGAGCCATCACTAGCTCATAGTTCTCCTAGATCTGACATGTTGGGAGCTAACAGGGCAGGGCATGGCTCAGGCACCATCCTATGGAACAAGTCAGGATGGTTGTCCCCAAGGGACAAGGACACCCAGCTTTGGTGGTGTTGCAAATACTCTGTTAAAGAAATCAAAATTTGATCACATAGAAGAGTTAGGTTTGATTAAGAAGTAGAGTTGTGAAGCATAATGTATAGGATTGTTAAGTTTGAAATGTAGCCATAGAAACTTTAGGAACCGTGTTACGTGTGACCATAGGAACCTCAACATTGTTAAGTTTAAAGCAGCTAACCATAGAAACCTCACCAGGAAGTTACTGGTTTTTCTATGTTTTGTTTTAAGAGACTAAGGAAACTGTCATAGACACCAGTTATGCTGCTTGGAAACCCCTTACCCTTCCCATCTCAATTTGAGTATTGAGGATTCCAGTCAGTAGAGCTAAGTGAAATTGACCAACGATTGTTTTTAAATAAGAATATTGATAAGTTTATTTAATCAAAGGACCAATCATTATAAAGGTTAAATTTAAGAGCAAGCATAGTAATACATTTTTATGTAAAGAGCTTATGTAACAATGACTTGACAGAAAGAGTGTATAAAAACTGATGGATTTTGATACTAAGTTGGACACGCCTTTGGAGGAGTGGTCCCCTGTGTCCCCAGCACTGCAATAGAGAAGTGCCTGCTTCTTAACGCCACATTGGTGTTAAGGAGGTTTTTTCCAGATTTCGGTAACAGTGGGGGCAAGCAGGTAAAGAATGAGAAGACTGAAGAACAAGGAGTCCCAGGAATAATCCTTGAGGACCGTTGCTAATAACCTCTTTCCATCCTCATACTTCTCTCTTCCCCTTACCATCTCCCACGCAGTAAGCTCCCTGCCCACCTCGCAGTTCATGCACTAATCTACAGTAAATCTTCAGTTTCTCTCAGAGGAGCAGCTCCAAATGTAAGTGAAAATCATGGGGGGTTCAGGAGCCTTCTTGCCTTTATAGCCACTGACTTCAGTGTTGGTTTCTTTCTTTTAGTCCCTATGGACCACCCTATAGACAGCTGAAAAGGCAGAAAGCGGCAGTGCTGGAGCGCAATGGAGCCACCATGTCCTTGAGCAGAAGGACAATGTTTCCCAGAGCAGCTTTGCAGTCAGAAACACTGTGTTGTGGGGCAGCACCCGCAGACCCAAAACTCCCTCCAGCAGCTGCTACCTCATGGTAACTCACATTCATGCCTGGGATTCCTGCAGCTTTGGGGATGAGAGACTGCAAGCACATTTTTATCAGCTGAGTTGCTAGCCCAACAGGAAGAAGACTTTAAGAAGAAACAAAAGTGCCATTATCCTTTTGTTTCCCCTTTTCCCACAAACACTCCCACGAGCAGCCAGACACTGAGAGGTGAGCTATGGTGGGTCAAATGTTTTTCCTGAGTCACAGCTGTGAACTGCAGTTGCCCTCTTGTTCTGCCCCATCTTAGTTCATCCGTGAAATGAAAGCCATCCCTTGTGGCAGAAGGGAAATGTTTCCAAATGGTAGGAAAGATGCCACATTTATTCCAGGAAAGTGAACCGGAGCAGGGGATAAGCATATGATTGTCGATGCAGTTGGCACAGTCCCTGGAATGGTTTTGGTAGAGAATCAAGTCTTCTCCCTGACAGTGTCCATGGCCAGCACAGGGATGGTATGGGCCAGGGACAGCTAACAGCACTTCCCTTAACACAGACTCCCTGTTTCAGAGACTTGTGTTGTTTTGCCCTCGGTTGGCCTCAGGACCAAAGAACTACCCACAGCCCAATTTATTCTCCAATGCAGATGTTGCTGATGCTTCTGCAGAGGAAATGTTCATTCCCCTGTGCCTCCCCCCCCCCATTTTTGTTTTTCTCCAGTTCCATGAGCGGAGAGGGTGAGAGTGGTCATTTTAGTCATTTTCCAGAAAGTCTGGTGTGAAGCTCTTGTTTGGCAAATCTTCGGAAAGTTTCATTCCATGGAGCGGTGGGCTACCTCTTCCAAAGTCTTGCTATGGCTGGAGGTGGACCACGTACATAAATCCAGACCTAGATTAGGTTCAGACTAGGACTCAGTGATTAGGCCAGAGGATAAATCAAAGTTTTGATCTTAGATTTGAAGGCACCAATTTTCATGAGAGCTTTTCTTGCAAAATGTAACCTCAAAATTCTTTCTAATACCTTCTGGCAGTGATATACCAAAGAGCACTGAGTATTATTGAGCCTGTTACATGCATATTAAACCCACATTTAGTTCCCTCTGTCTTCTATTTCCTAAGAAGTTTCTGCCAGCTAGTCTTGGAGAAGGAAAGAGATTTTTATTCACTTTTGTAATATCCACATTTTGTAGTGCCTTCTCTCCAACCACAAAATCAGTGGCCATGTACAACATCCAGTCTCATTAGTGGAGTCAGTTGCAATGTAAGTGTCTCAAGATCTGGTTACATCACAGTTCAATTTATAACCTAATTCAGCCTAGATAAACTTGCTCTGCAAAAGGAGGGAGTGAAGGAAGGAGGAACAAAAAATGGAACCATTCTAAGTAGCCATAGACCAATAACAGACATGGAGCCATTTCTCATGCTGCCATAGAGAGCTGGAGAGGTAGGCAGTGTCCGTGGGGTCAGAAAGGGTTTTGATGAACTCATGGTGACAGGTCCACAGATGGATACTAAAATGACTAGGCAGCATTGCAGGCCTGAATGTGGCAGTGAACCACAGAAGGTGACCACGCTCATACGCTCTCCTAAATAGCATCTCCTGCTGCTGTCCTCAGGCACTGACTATGGCCTGGGTGGCCCACTGCTCTGATGTTTCAGGTCCTTTCTTATGTCCTTATGCCCCTTCTAGCAGTATGTGCTTGGTGCAAGATCTGTGTGCGCATGGGAAGGAGACACAACACAAAGCTGAGCCCAGCCTAATCGATTCTGGGAGACCTTTGCAGTCCCCACTGCACTAAAAAGCAGATGGCAAAATATCACATCTGGAGTCAAGTGTGAGCATCCTGTACTGCTGAGCATGGTTCTCATGCCCAGCTCACGCAGGAGGGTCAGCTTTCTTACCAGTGTAATAACGGTGCCATCCATAGAGATCAGCAATTCCATTTTCAAACATCTGTTTCTAAACTAGCTTAACCTGTGTATTTTCTCTACAATCTGGAAAAGTTCTGTATACGCTGAATTCAGTGGAGTTTTGAGTTCAGCAGGATTTGCAAGAGGTGTCTGCTAATCTTTATTCTTTTTTTCTTTTTTTTTTTCTGTAGAAAATACAGAGGAAAAGAAGTAAGCCAAATTATCACTGCCAAATACCACAACTAAGCATACTCTGTCCATCATACATGTCATTATCTTTATTATGGCAGCATTTCATGTGGATTATAAAATGTCATAGAAACGTCATTGCTCCCTCTGTCCAAAGATATATAACAATAATAATAGTCTCTTACAAGTTTATTTTTTTCTTCTGTGGATGTCAGAAGCTCTTTAAAAAGGTCAGCATCATTATCCTCCCTTTATGGCAGGGGAAAAAAGACAAAGGCCAAGCTGTTCCTTCTAGCTTTAGGCGTCTAGGATCCTTCTACCATCAGCGAAGACAGAGAGCAAGAAAGGTATGTGCAAGGAGATCTGAGTCATTTTTTGGAAGGGACATGTCCTCTCTGTGACTCCCACAGAGGACTTCTACCCAGGAAACCCCTGGTGTCTTGCTGGGGCCTCAATCAGATACCTAAAGTCTGGAGGGTGAATTAGACCCTGGTCATTTGTGCCAGGTTTCCCGTTCAACGATAGACTGCAAAACAGAGCCCAGCTCCTGATTCCCACCCTCATGCTGTGCCCCCTCTTTTTCTTTCTGAAATAATGATGACGGCATGCTTCCAGCATTACCCTTGCTGTCAGGCCAGCACGGCTCTGTGTGTAGACAAGATTTAATGCTTGGTTTGTGGCAGAACAATTTTTGCCTGCCCGTGCATGATGGCATAGCAGATAAATCACCGAAAGAAACGTGTACTGAATGTACTCTGCTGCCCTGCTTTCCTCAATACCCAAACTGTATACTGTACTTCAGCTGAGGAACCTGATCTTCCCACTGCAGTATTATGTCTGGCCACGGCTATGCTCTGGGATGTGCCAGGGGGGACGTAAGGTGGAAGGGAAGCCAAGCGGTGCTAACATGCTCTTGTTGCAGGTCCACAGCAGCCAGAGCCACGACAAGAAATTCAGCCAGCCAGCAGTCAGCTCTGTGTCCACCAAGGACACTGCAAATAAACCGCTGATCATGAATCATCACAAAGCGTGATCGTCTTTGACCATGAAAACGTCCTTGAATTCATCTCCTCCCTTGTGAAAATAATCCTAACATCACCAGTGTTTCCCTAATTGCCTTTTTTCTTTCACAGTGAAGGGTGGCAGCATTGTTGCCAGTGGTGTCACTCACAGCACAGGCCAACACGGTGCCGTGGCTTTCCCTGGGTGCTTCTGGTATGATTTTCCCTCCTGCACCTTCATTGCACTTTAGTTCTCCTGGTAAAAACTATCACAAGTATCTTTTAAATACTGTGACTTCTACACAGGAAATGTTTAAGAAACTTGATGCTTATAATAGAGAAATAATGGAGTTATTCGTCTAATTCTACATTTATACTAATGTTAATACAAATGTTAATGTGGGCATGTGTAAACCACACAAAGAAGTCTCACTACCCACCCACAGAGAGGAATTTGAATCTGCTGTGCATTTATGCACACTGAATGACATCCAACCTAATGAGATATCCCCAAAGTTGGGACTTGGGTTATGAAACACACTTGCCTTGCAGCCAGCAATCCTGTCTGCCTGGTTTCTGGACTGGATAGCTCCATGTACAGCTAAATTCATGGCCCTTTCAGGCTGTGCTTGGCCTGACAGCCCTCTGGATGCCCATGTCCAGTCCGGAGGTCTGTCCCTTCTCGACTGCTGTAAAAGTCCTGATGTGTGCAGAGCACATGAACTCAAGCTGAGTTCATTTTGGAGACTCCCCAGAAGTCAGATGGGTAGTGTGATGGTGTAGTGTCCTCCTCCTGAGCACCATCTGCATGGACCAGGAGTTGTGAAGGAGGGCTTTTGTGCTGTGCTCAGACCATGAGTGGTCAACACCACGGGTATCTCACCTGGGAACACCAAACTGCCAACTGAGGCTGAGTCATTGTGCAGCCAGGCACGAGAGCAGAGAAAGCAGGAAGGAGAAAGCCTGACTCTAGCCTTGTGATAATGGCATCCATCTAATGGTTCGGGGACAGGGAAATCTAAGCATCTAGCAAACGTGTCTGACCCCACAGCTCACCCTACTTTGAGCAGGAGGTTGGGCTAGATGACCTCCTGAAATCTCTTCCAACTTGAATCTCCTATGAGATTATGATGCCTGCTCCTGAAGCTGCTTTTATTCTAACGATGACCGCGTTTAAAAAGGGTGGATTATGCAGCTGACTTCCTCCCCCTTCCAGCTAGCTGCTGTAGCCATGGGCAGCAAGCAACCTCCTGGGCTCCCTTGCTGGTCCCACAACTCTTGACTTCAGCAGGAAAGGCCAAATGCTGTCACTGAGGACAGGTATTGTATGGTGATAAGAATGGTCTCAGGAGATGTGGGTTCCTTTCCCTCAGGCTGAGAATTGCCTGTAATCTCGGTACCCCGTTTTGCAGGTGTGCCCTCCGGCCACCATGCACGGCAGTGGACATTGCTAGTGTGCTAACAGCACGCTGCTGGGGGGACGAGCTCTTAAAATTTTTGTATTGCTTCCTCAGACTCCCAAGGAAGGTGCCCAGCTTACGCAGAGGGAGTCTAGAGGCATTTCTGTGGTCTCAGAGAAAGGGGAGCACCTCGGCAGGCAGCCTGGGGCTCTCCCTGCTGTCTCTCCAGTGAGCATACCAGGAATGAAGGAAAGCAGGAACACCTCCTCTGGGACCAGGCACTGAAAATTCCAATAACACAGCATCTCACTGAAGCCCTGAAAACAGGCAAGGTGGATCCAACCTGCAGCAGGGACTAGGAGGCTTAGGAGGGGCAGGTGGGCTGGAAACAGGGACTGAGCGTGGGAATTGTTTTGGGGTATCACTGCAGAAAACAGAGCTTCAGGGAACAGAGCAAGCCTACGTGCCAAGGTATCAATCAGCATTGTCTAAAAAGTTTTCATCGAACAAATCAGAAAAGGGAAGAAAACTAGAACAGAATGTTCTGAGTTACAGAAATAATTGAAGATAAATTCAAGGCTTTATCATACCATAGTAATCAGTTTGAGGGGTTTCACTGTCACCCATGGAAGGACTCAAAAAAATAACAGCGACAAGATAACTGCGGCATGGCTCAACAGTACAAATAAAGCTGCTTATACTGATTAATCCTCCTGTACTTCTTCCTTCAACAGGTTAGTAATCACAGATCAAAACTCAAAGCATTTCTCCTGCTGCGCCACCCTATGTTTGAGGCTGTAGTCGAAGCACTTGTTAATAACAGTGTGCAGTGAAGACCACTGCCCAGGGTGGTACACACCGGTCCTTGCAGATGTATGCAGCTTTGCAGAGCACTGCAATACTGACCAGAAGGACTAGTAGAGAATAACTCCCGCATTTCATTTTTATTGTATTTTTTGTCTGCTCCTTGCCCTTTTGTATGAAAGATCACATGCATGTGAAAAGTTAAGTAGCTGTTGAAGGACATGTTTTAAATTCATTAAGACCCAATAGTAGCCCTCTTATTCAGATTATCTTCTCGTCCCGTTGAAACCCAGAAGACTGTCTGAAGAGCAAGGTACAATTTGACGTGGTTAAGAGCAGAGGAATCAAGGTCTTCATTCCTCAGAAGCCTGCAAAATACTTTGGTCTTGCAGCACACTTCTGTTTTCCCTTGATAACAGCACTGTAACAAGGCTGATAACAATGGGCCATGTGCTGTACCTGTTGCACAGCTATGAATGCAATGAAAACAAAGGCCAAATGTTACCTACCCACATAAGGACAAGGTCACCCGATCACAATTACTAGAACAAAACACGGCAAGGGTTTGGCTAACTGCATGGCATGATTACAGCCAAGTCCTGGCATTGGACTATGTATTGCTGCAAAGCCAACACTATCGATCTATTGTACTTAGTCATAAATAATTCCTATCTGAGCACTTCCGCAGCTACTTTCAGTATCAACTGGTTGATCTGTACAATCTTCCAGTGGTGAAAGGGAGGCAGTGCTGATTCGGGGTGCCCCAGGCTGACCCTGGCCTGGTGCCCAGCCTCTGCTCTGGCAGCAGATGCTGCTGCTGGCTTCGCCACAGGCTGTCTGTGTGGCCACAGGCAGTGTTTCAGGTCTGCCTGGGCCACCGGGACCCACCTGCCTGAGAAAGGCAGACTGTACTTTCTTTTCCGCCTCTCTCCTCCCTTCTTGGGTATTTAGGCTTGGATGGCTTTCACAAAGGGGATTCTTCCTTTTGCCTATATCTGAAGGACTCTATGCTGGGAGCAGAGTTTCCCTGGCCTTCCATTTTGGATAAAATCCCCTTTTTTTAACAGCTAATTCCCACTGGGTCTCCCTGATGATTCTATACCCAATGTTTTTAACACTGCAGACACTATCTGCTCTATGTACTAACCACATATACTTGAAAAACACTCCAACAACCAGCTCGTAACAGATTTTACAAAACCTTTCTGAGTCATTTTTGGACCTTGCTTTATTTTTAAGTGCGGCTTAAGGAGAGTCACCTGCCAAGCCAGGCAGCGATGCGCAGCAGGACGACAGGCTGCATCCCAGCTGAGGGCTGCAGCATCAGGTGGGTACAAGGTGGGTGACGTGGAGCATCACGGGCTCCATCCCTCACAACAAGGGGAACAACGGGGTCTGAGTCATTGCCGCACGCCCAAAGGCGAGGGGAAAGCCTGCAGCCAGTAAGCAGTGCAAGGCACGGTGCTGCACCAATTGCCTCCATGGGGGCTAGGTGCTGAGCGGGACCTCAGGGCGAGAGCACAGGGCACGGGCTCCCCTGGCTGAGGAAGCATCCCTAGAGGCTGTACCACCCTAAAACCACCTGAGTCATAATCCCCTGTCCTCCTCCTTCTTCCTGGGAGTGGCACCGATTTGCTATCAGCATAAACCTGCCGGAGCAAACTCCTAACCCCAATCCATGGCCAAGGGACAAGCCTCCGCCCTGCTGTCCACCTACACCTCGCTCTCCTGTTTCTGGAGGAAGGGAACAGGAAAGACTCTTGCTTTCTCCTCCACGCCCGGGCCCCAGGTCTGAGCAGCTCTGAGTAGTCAGAGGTGGTTTTTCCCGGGCTGGTTGTCTTCTTCCTTTTTTTTTTTTCTGGCGTGCAGAGGAATAATTTGTTCTCAGTCTCCATCCCTCGTGTGGGTGCACTGCCAGGCGCTGGCTCTCTGGCTGTCTTTGGCAGCTTCTCCCTAAAGGTGATATTCCACCCAGGACACTGGGTCTGCTTACCTGGCCTTTTCCCAAGGGTTTGAAAGAATAACTCTCCAAAGGAGGTGATATGTGGCGCTCAGCAATTTCCTCTTCATAGCCGGGGCCAGCTCCTGGAGAAGGACCTTTCCATTTAGAAAAGCAGGCCACCTCCTGCACTTATCTAGCTTACCGACTATTAAAAAATAGTAGAGTGGATAATGAATAACCATTTACCACCTTGGAATCTCCATGCTGGCAAGTTATGGGGAAGAAAGTGTCTATCCCAAATTCTGCATTTCCCTCCCCTCTGGACTAATGGAGTATGTGCATTAGTTCATTCAGGGATATATTCCTGGTCTCCCCATTTAACCTACTTATCTTAAACTATCTTATCCTATTTGCCCCACAATTTCTAAAAAGATCCTACCCAAGGACAAGATCATGCTTGTGAAATTTTTGTGTGTACTGGTTTAGTTTTGGCAAAGTTAGGAGGTAGTTAAAATGAGACTTATAATGGAAAGCTAGCTGCTAGCGTCTCTCCATAATACATGTCTACCTTGCAGGAGAGTTGTGAGGATTAATTAATTTGTGTTTGTTAAGCACTTTGAGATCCTAAGATCAAAGGTTCTATAGAAATGCAAATTGTTATTATAATGATAAATTCTTTATATGAGCTCATATGTTTTGCCTTAGAGGCACAGTCTCACCCTGAGTTGCGTAGTTATACACGTAAATCTTCAAACATTATGATGAAAATATACCTCTGAGGGCCTGATCCTTCCTTTTGCTCTAACGCTTCATGCACGGAGCTCCCCTTGACTTCAGGCAGGTCCCGTCCATGGGACAATTGCGGGATTCAGTGTGTTTGGGAAATGAAAAGACCATTGTGTGCCTCTGGCCTTTGCATTGAGACACATAACTTTCCGTCTCACTCCATAAAACTGCTGCTGCTGCCAGTAGTTACGTCCATCTTGTTAATGAAAGGACTGAGCAGATGACAAAATTTGGATCTGAATTTTGACCCTCCCAAAGCTCAGGTTTTTTAAGAAGTTTATTTAGCCTCCTAGAGAAGAAGGGAGGTAAAAGCCTAGCTCAGCTGCAACTTGCTGCTGTCTCGTAACAGATACAGGATCTCATCAGCACGGCCGAATGTCATTCCTGACGCACAAGATGTGCCTGTTTGGCCCTTCCCCCTGTGTGCTTTTACAAGCGAATGAGGAATACAGGTTTTCAGGCACTCACTGCACAAGTTGCCAAAGGACAGCAGGGAGCAAGGCCACAGCTGCGCAAGCCTGGCAGCCCCGTGTCCCCTTCCCAAAGAGAACTCTCTGCTTTTCCTTCCCCCTTGCGCAGGCTCGGAGCACCACGCTGTCTGTCCCCTGCCTGTGAGGATGTCTAACCGTCTTGCTCAACATCCTTGTCTGAAGCACTGGTCCAACATGGTGGCTGTGCTGGGAAGCAGGTTCTTGGGAGAAGCAGTCACCCACCTTCCATCACGACATCCCTCCGTGCCTTCCTTGTCATGTCCCCGGCACGCAGACACCTCTACCCACATCTTTAATGCATAGAGTCAGAAAAATGTCATGAAGTTTGTTTGCATCCCCCATGGGCTTACCTGAATGCAGAGCCAGAAGCTCCAGCTGGAAAGGAGGTCTCCTGTCCAACCTCACCCTCAAAGCAGGACTATAACCAGGCATCAGATCAGGTCAGCCATGGCTTTTTCTAGCTTAAGCTTGAAAATCTTCAAGAATGGCCACCCCACCTCTGTCTTGGGGCTTCACTACTCTCCTGGAGAAGAAGTTTCTCCTGATGTCCAACCTGAACCTCCCATGCCACAATTTATGGCCATTGTTCCTTGTGATAATATCTGGCAATACTGAGAAGAGTTTTGTACCATCTTTGTAGCTACCCTTCAGCTAGTCACCTCTTAAACTGCTCTTCACCAGACTAAACTAATCCTGAATTAAACTGCAATCGTAATCTAAAACGTGAGGCTTTCAGCTGTGAGGTGCTGCTTCATGGCTGTTTGCAGTGCGTATTGTGTAGGTGAGATTGCAACTCTTACATCCCCCTGAAGATGAATTAAAATTAAGGAACCAACACACTACCTCTTCAAAGTCTTCTACCATTTGTTGTGTAGTCTCAAAAGATTTCTGTTGCATGAAAGCCTTTCCAGGAGCAGAAGGTATGATCCACCTACTGTATTATTCCCTTCCCCTGACATGGAAACCTTCAGAAGTTCTCAGTTAGTCTGGGAAGCTGTCTGCTACATGATATATACCTAGTATTATCACAGAAGAGAATGAATAGTTGTCATGTTTAACATATCCAGAATTTATAATCTTCTAAATATTACACTTGTCTCTTTTTTTCCTCCAAATATTCTGGGGCCTGACACAGATTTGATGCACTATCCAATATATTCACTTCTACCCTTCACATCATCAGTTCCTCCTGCCGGAGATGATAACTCAAGCCTAATGTTGCCATAAACCCCAGGAAACCATGCTGACTTCTGATGAGTTTCTTATATTTTGCATTACTGTAAGAGAAAAAGATGTCCTACATGTTCCTGTCACTTGTCTATCTGAAGACAGTAGAAGTCAGATGAAGGCTGTGGTGAAAACCAAGACACTAAGCTTTCCAGCTGTCCTTACTTTTACTGCAAAGCATTAGTGTGTACTCAGGGCTCTGCACTGGGACATACATTAACCAGAAGACAAACCTTTGTGAAAAAATGTCAGTATGTGCAACATGCACACACAATGTCCTAATGGGGTTGGGCTCTGCTCACCAACACGTGCCACAGGCTGCCGTCGTCCCCTGCCTCCTCCTCCTCACGTCGTGCACTGAACTTCCCAGCAGCAATTGCAAGTTTGCTGGAGTGGTCTGTAACCTCACTGTGTTTGCACAACACCTGAAGATCTGATCCATGGGAGAGATCTTCATATTTAAATCTGCAAAGTGTTAACTTCTGCAGTTTCTGGCATATTTCAGGTCCTTGTGCTGCTCTCCTTGTCAAACAGCATTCTCCTCTCTGAGCAGCCATTGCAGCGTGTGCCAGACAAGACGCATACAGGGGTCAGATCCAGCACTGACATCATCAGTGGCCATCACTTGATGTGATGCTTGATATGCTTACAAGCACCAAATGCTTCCTCACTCAAAACATGAAACCCACTCGAACTCTCAGGCTGCTTCTGGAATAAATCAAGGTCTTGCCCGCAGCGGGCTCAGAAGCTGGCCATGAATTATGGGTGACGGCAATGCCCCTTGGACCCAGCAATGCCTTCACTATGGCAGAAGACAGTCCTCTACGTGAGAGAGAGATGCAGTCTGCAGGCTGAACATGGCAGTGCTGTGCTAGCAGGACTGGCCATTGCCTCCCTACTTTCTGGTATAAACAGCACTCTGCTGCCTGCACACACAAAATCCCTCTGTCACTTCCATGGTTTCCTCTCCATTGATCCCACGGTACAGGCTGACCTCTGCTTTTCAAGCTGATGCTCAAGAGTTTGCAAGAGCTCTTCTCACTCTTTCTGACTCTCAGAGAATTTTGACATTGTCTTCGTTGAGAGCAAGATGACATGAAGAGTCTATTAAAATACAAAGTATTTTAAAACTCCATTACACCATTATATGTCGCCTATAGAATCCATGTATTAAATATAACAAAAGCTAGAGCCAAATCTTAAGATCTGGCTCATCTCTGGTGGGAGCTGAGCTCATACAGAGGATGATGATACTCAAACACCTTGCTGTATCAAGTATATTTAACAACATGCATTTGAGAGCACTGACTTCTTTCAATTTCTTTTTTTTTATCTCAAATCTGTAAATGTGAAGGACTGGAAAAGCCTCAGACACAAAACTGGTGCTGTAATGTCAGAGTTATGTGCTTCACCTCATGGCATGTGTCTGTGAATGACTCGTTTTGAACATACTGGGGCTACTTTCTCCTAAAAAAGGCAAGTTAGAAAATAGAAACGTAAGCATTTCTGCAGTTGAGCTGCAAAGCAAAGCTTTCCAGTCACTTCACAAGGTTTTTGCCACTCCATCTCCTTTAGTTTAGCCACTGTAAAGAGCTATTTTAATTTGTTGCTCTGACTCAAAAATATGCAACATCACATTTTCAGCATTGAGTGGCATGAAACTGCATTCAAACACCTTGAAAATATGTAATAAAAGATGGCAAAAATGTATCCTGGAAATATATTGTTTCCTCTAATGGTCTTTTTTGAATGACAGGGGCAATTTATAGCTTTTTTTCTCTGTGCAATGGCCAACAAACTGAAAAGGAGTGAGGAGTTGCTGCCCTGAGAGAGACAGAGGTAGCCCCACAGGAGTCCCCCATGCACGTGTCGTGCACCCCGCAGCCTGCAGAGGATCTCCACTTTGCACAGGTCTGCAGCTTGGCACACCCCAATCTGGATTTTACCCTCTGCAATCCTGGGTAAAGCACTGAGTCTCCCTCTGCACCACTTTTTCATCCGTAAAGTGGAGGTACTATTAACTTACCTCCATGAGCTGTCAGAAGGCTTAATTTCTTAAGAAGTGCAAAGCCCCTGGGTAGACTCAGAGGGAAAGCAAGCAGTCGAGAAATGTCAGGCATTACCTCGAGGCTTCCTCCAGCGGCTGTGATGATGGTGCTGGCCGGGGAGCCTGTCTGTCTCCCGCTGGGCAGCTCTCACTGCCCGGCCAGCAGCTGCGGGAACCTGGAGCTTGGCCCCAGCTCCTCCCAAATTCGGGGGTCTGCGAGAGCCAGGAGACCCATCCCTCAGCAGGACCAGGGACCACCAGGTTGCTGCTGCTGCGAGATGCAGGAGACACTGACAGCTACAGGGCAGCTGGACAGTCCTCCCCATCCCCTGTCCCTTCCCGGCAGCAAGGGCCCTGCTTGGAGAGAAAGTGAGGAGGGGAAACATCAGGAAGATGTGGCCAGTCTCCTGCCAACAGATGCTTTTCCAGTGCCCTCTTCTGGAAAACATTTTTGGCCCACGCAACTGCTTCGTGTAAGGTAGTTTGAGACTGGCGGTGACTTGCGAGGAGCTGCAGGAGCATCTCCCAGCTCTTCAGACCCAGGATCTGCTCTTCTCCTGTCACCCATGGACCTGTGCAGCTCCTCACGCCCTTCAGAGCAGTCAGGGCACTAGCCAGAAAATGGGCAGTGAAGGACGTGACTCCTTGCTCTCTCTCGCCTGACGTGCCTGAAGGCTGTCCCTGGCTGTCTGGCATGGTGACCCAGGTCCAGTCCCCTTCCCTCCCCGTACTGGGAGACCTCCCACAAACCTCGTGCTCCTCACAGCCAGTCCTTGCCACCAGCAGCTCTCAAGGAGCCTCCAGAGAAAAAAACTCTGAAGGGGACAAAATATTTCAGTAATCCCATCCTTTTGAGGAGCTGATATAAAATCGCTATTAATCACCCACAAACAGCTAACGAATGCGTCGGTTCCTCAGATAATTGCACCCTGTGGTTGTTCTTGCTGCCACTGTCCCTCGGAGCAGTCCAGCCTTCCCTCTCCAGGCTCAAGTATGGCTCCATCTTTTCTCACATCCATATCTGAGCGGCACCTTCCCGCTGGCAGCTGCCCTCCTGCCCCAGCCGAGGTCGGTTGACCCAGACCCTGGTGGGGACGGAGCTGTGGGCTCTTCTTCAGCCCCAGCCAGAAGGTAGAAGGCGAAGGGGGAACAATGGCCGGTACTGGCGATGCGGTTGAGCGCTGGAGCAGGGTGATGACCACTGACCCCATCCCGGCCTCAGTCCCTGCTTTTCTGCCAGCTCAGCGAGTAGCTGGGCTCCTGCGGTGGTGGGACAGCCCTTCACTTCACTCTGGCAGCTTTTCCAACACCTAGATTGCATCTGCTGCCCACAGAGTCAAATCTAGAGGCTTGCGAGCCCTGTTCTTTGCCCCGTTAACTGGCAGAGGAGGTGGTGTGAATCTCCTCTGTTTTTTTGAGGAGTTATCTCAGCACAGGCAACCCTCGTGCAGTGACAGGAATAGCTGTCCAGGGAAGGTGGTGCCCTGGGAAGCAGCTGATGTGGATGCTACATACTGGGACAGTTTTCCCCACTGCAGGCTTGCCATTATTTAGGAAACCTTCTCCAATTCGTGCCTCTGTGTGTGGCCACATACACACACACTAAATATATTTTTAAATCTTTCAGGGGCTTTTGTTCCTTCTTTCTTTTAATTATTTTAACCAAAGCCAGCTCTGTCCCCAGACATTTCTTTTGGCTGTGGCCCAGCTCGCCTTTTGTTTCTTATCTGCTTGATCTTGGTGTTTTCCTTTATTTTACTCCTTCAAGGGATTCTTTTGGAGCCCCAGCCTTGGCCCCCACCCTCCCAACCCAGCTCCAACAGCTGGGGCCGGGGCGGGGGGACAAGGACATCCCATTGATCCGCTTCTGCCTGAAATATGGTGGGTTTTCCAGCTGGGCTCGGTGGGAGAGGTGGGAGGACGGGACCTCTGAGGCCGGTGGGCACAGCCTTTTTGGTACCTCCACGAGAGGATCCCGCACCCCACAGCAGCCAGCATTTCCCATCACCTTTCCCCATGCAGGGCCGAGGGTTTTCCCCATGGTGCGGTGCCCACCCGCCAGCTCTGCAGAAGGGCACGGGCCAGCCAAATGTCTCTGTCTTCAGAAAGCCATTAGCTCTTAGTTAAAATAGCCACTGGTGATTTGGAGGTGGGGTGCCCCTTTTTGGCATGGCAAGGGCAGCCTCATCCTTCAGAGCTCCCACATACAGCGACAGGACAGGGACTCAGTCCCCACGGGGTTGTGTCCACCATGGGGTAAGACTTGAACTTTTTAAAGAGAGGGGCTGAAAGCACCTGTCCCGGTGAGGGCAGAAAGCGCAGTCGTTCAGGGCTAAAACAGAAATGGGTTAAGAGAAGCGTGCAATTTATACCTGCTTACGACTTCCACGAAAGCTCATTTTTTAAACAAGCCAGCACACAGGGAGACAAAATAACCTTACAGCGGAAACAGGCATCAGCATCAAAGCAAAAGCAAAGGAAAAAACGATGGTCAGTGTTATGAGAAGTGCTTTGGACACCAACCTCGGCGGGCAGGGATGGCGGCAGGGGCAGCACCGCTGCAGGCAGCAGCCAGTGCCGACACGTGAACCATCGGGGCTGCGAGCGCGGCGCAAACCAGACGGCTTTGCGGGGGACAAACGCTTCCAGTGTCGCCCCACTGACACCACGGGTATGGCACTCCGGGTCCTCTGGCCCTTCCTCCGGCGTTTGCCAAAAGCATCGCTCGCAGCCGCCTTCCCATGTTACGCAGGACGCGCAGGGGGGCCGTCGCGGGGGCCGGGGCGCTGAGGCCCCTGCAGCTGCCGGCAGCCGGCAGGGCTGGCATCGCCCGC
>NW_010972653.1:5400959-5401202 GCF_000737465.1 Haliaeetus leucocephalus
GGCCGGAGTCTTTCCCCGGCCCCAGCCGATCGGGGCTGGTTTGAGCTGGTGCGTTGCCATAGCGACGCCGGCTGCCCTATATATAGGAGAGCTGCGGCGGTGGCGAAGCTTTGTCAGCCGCGGCGCCACGCTCGCTCCGCTGTCCCCGCTCCTCCTCAGGCGGCAGCAGGGCACCTCCCGCCCGGCTCCCTCCCCGCACCGCGCCCGGCTCGCAGGAGGGGGAGGAAGCGGCTCGGGGGGAGG
>NW_010972653.1:5401367-5430520 GCF_000737465.1 Haliaeetus leucocephalus
CTCCCTCCGCGCCCGGGGAATCCCCCTCCCCGGCGGGGCGAGGGCTGGGTGGGGAGAAAGGCAGGCTCCGGGCGGCGGCTTGCCCGGGGAGGTGTTGGCGGCGCGTCCCGGGAGCGGGGGAGGGGACGGCTCCGCCGTGGCCGCCGGGCTTTTTCCGGGGTGGGGAGAGGCAGGTGCGCGGCGGGAACATGGCTCGGGGCGCCCCTGCCCGCCCTTACACAAGGCGGCCCGGCGCGGAGCGGAGCGGCTTCCCTGCCCCGAGGCGGTAGCCGCTCGGTTCCGCGGAGCGCCCGTCCCCCCCGGGGGTCTCGGCGGTGGGGGGGGCCAAGCTGCAAGGCGAAGGGGGCTTTAATAAAGGCGTCCGCCAGGGCAAACCGAAATGCCTCCTCGGGAGGCCTCGGCATCGGGGGCTGGAGCGTTGAGTGCCCCGCGGCCGGGTCGGGCAGCCTGGCCCAAGCTGAGCCGAGCCAGGTAGCCGACTCGAGTAAAGGACCAGCCGGGCTTCCGGGCAGGAGGACCCTCCGCCAGAGTAGGGCGGCTAGCCGTTCCCGTCCCGGTAGCGGTCAGCAGCGATCTGCTAGCTCCAGGACTCCAGGGTCAGGAGCGCCTCGGGCGCCCTTTCTAGACGCAGCTTTGGTATTTGAGTACAGAGCCTGCAGGTATGACTCAGCTGTGTCTAAATACAGCTCCCGAATAAGGGAATGTTCTGGAGAACAGCTTCTAAACAAGCAGAAATTGCCTTTCTTCTGGGAAGCTGCAGACGCTTTGCACACAGTCCAAGTAGAAATATACACTCGGAGGCTACAATTTGCATCTACGTGATCATGTTCTGCCTATATTCTTTGTAATTACTCTGTAGTTAAAATTGTGCAATGAGGTGGAGATGGAAAGCTTGCAAGAACTTCTTAACAAAGTCTGCTGTGACCAGCAAAAGTAATTCCCCTTTTACAGGTTAATAGGAAAAGTGCTTTTCATACAGGTCTGTGCAGAGGGGAGGATAAACTAAATTCTTCCGGATGGTGTTCACTTAACCACAGCTAGAATTCACTGAATCGCTTTTTGCAAAGCTGCAGCATCTCGTTGAAATTGTCCCACCATAAGATGCAGCTTCTCTTCAGTAACAGACAGCTTCCTGAGAAGTGTTTAATTTGCTGTTTCTTAAGGTCCTTTCAAAGAGGCTTTTAAGAGGAGACTTTAATCCAGCTTCTGGGAGAATTAACACTGCATGTGAATGAGACCAGGGGGAGAATGAGGCTTGGTGGATTGTTGGCTTTTATTTCATTAGAGTTAAAGCTTAATCTAGTTTGAATCTCAAATCTGGTTTGTCTCTGGTAAGTGAGAATCGATCAAAAAGATGCAGAGTGGTTCTTGACACTGGCAGTTCAGGTGCCATATGTTTCTGAAGGCTGGAATGAAGTTGTATAAGCACTGACTTTTCAAAGTCCTTCAGTAGATAAAGTTTAATGGACTTTAGTATACACAGTGTATGGAACCAATGATTCTGTTGGTCTTAGAACCTTGTTAATCTGTAACAGCTGTAAAATATATGTTCTTTTTCATATGTTATTATAAACAGCCTTTTTGAAAATAGAGGGAACAGCGATGTAAGTAAAGATTAGTGAATAATTTAGCGTTTGCATAATCTTTGGTCCAAATCTGTATGACTAGATTGAGTGTAAAAAGTGCTGAGAGAAGCAGAAGGCTAGGCCTGGTTACATGAAACCATATCTTCCCTGTGAGTCACTTGCAATGCTGAGGTCTTTAAAAGGTAGCGCACTTCTGCTTGAGTTAACAGCTTAATGGAGACTGTCATTCTTTATTTGGACTACCCAGTAAAAGGATGACCCATACACTTTGCCATGGACTTCATAGGTCTTGGATAGCAGAGGAATGTGCTTTTGTCTTTTAGTTCTGGTTCTCAAGGGACTTTCTACTTGGCTGGTAGATTCCTGTTAACAATGAAGATTTGTTATGGACTACTGTAAAATCCTGCTATAAAGTGTTAATTGGGATCACTGTTAAGACTTTGCAGACCACAGTTAGGAACCACTCTTAGTGTGTATCTGTCACTCCTGACAGCTGAGGTTTTCTTTTCATGTAGCGTGGGGGTGATGGGTAGAACAGGGAAGTTCTAACCACCAACAGAGCAACTTGAAGGAAAGCCCTGATCTCATTGCTGATTTATGCATAGTCTGAACTGCAGTGAGAATCCAGATATTCAACTGGCTTTGACCTAGTGAGAGTTGTTACTACTCAGAAGTTGGTAACATCTTCAGATTCTGTCTGTAGTAACATGTAAACCCTTTTTCCCAGAAACTGGTGAGCTACAATAGTGTTTAAGAGTTGTTACAAAAAAAAAACAAAAAACCCCAACAGTGGTAACTATGTTGACACTGCCATAATATTAACAGTTCCAATGTGGAGGTGAAGGAAGACAGTGTAAACTTTCAGGGACTTATATAAATAGTCAGATATTATTAGTCTGAGGTGTTGTTGGTTTTTTGGTTTTTTTAATTTGAATAGGTTTAGTACATCATACAGTTGCTGAACAAAGGAGAACTTGCCTTCAAGCTAGCAAGATTTTGTGGAGTGCCTCCTTGGTTCTGATTAAATCTGATCTGTCATCTCTGTAAATTCCTAATCTATGCTGCTATTGGTGATCATTGTAGGACTTGTATAATTGTAAATTATATGACCACAATGTAGTGGTCATATAGTGACTATATGAATTTAAGTGAAGTAGTTGAATGTAAACTGTATGAATTTAAATGAAGTAATGAATGTTATTTTTGCATCAACAGTTTGTACTTAAATCCTTTCCCATAAAGCTGAAATCTTGGAAATCATGAGTAGCTTCAGCAATGAAGAATTTGAATTCACCTTCCTTGATGAAGGCTTTACTGCCAAGGATATCCTTGACCAAAAAATAAATGAAGTGTCATCTTCCGTAAGTATGGTAGGAGAATGACTGCATTTTGTGATGCTACAGATTTATAAAGTAATGGAACAAGTTGGCTTTGCAGATTTTCTGCAAGGCAGGCTGCTACTCAGATGTTGACCTCTAGGCTTATCCTGTTATCTATTGTTTGTAACTTTAAGATGTGTATTTGCTCTAGGATGATAAAGATGCCTTCTATGTTGCTGACCTTGGGGATATTGTAAAGAAGCACATGCGATGGCATAAAGCCCTTCCCCGGGTAACCCCCTTCTATGCTGTAAAATGTAATGACAGCAAAGCTGTAGTGAAGACGCTTGCTGTTCTTGGTGCAGGATTTGATTGCGCCAGTAAGGTAAGATCTTGATGACTGTATTCTGATCTGTGATGTTAGTGTATGTTCAGCTTTACAAGATGTGTTCATATAAAATTAAGCATAACCAAGTGCTGTAACTTCTGTTGTACTGATTAGTCTGATCACCCATCTAGAAATCTTTCACAAGTGTAATCTGTTCTTTCTTCAGACGGAAATACAGCTGGTACAGAGCATTGGTGTACCTCCTGAGCGAATAATATATGCAAATCCCTGCAAACAAGTATCTCAAATCAAACATGCTGCCAGCAGTGGTGTACAGATGATGACATTTGATAGTGAAGTAGAACTAATGAAAGTTGCAAGGGCTCATCCAAAAGCCAAGTAAGTTATGCTAATTGTTCTGTAATTCTTTCTTGGGTTCCCAAGTTATGGAAACATCTGCTGTTATCTGAAACTTATTCTTCATTAGTTAAGATGGGCTGCAAAATTATGAGAAAATAAACCTATTTTTAGCCAGTGAAGTCTAATCCTGTATAGCTTACTGGCACGTTAGGAAGAAATAGACAGGAGAGCTGTTGTGGTTTAACTCCAGCCAGCAGCTTGGCACCACGCAGCTGCTCACTTGCTTCCCTCCACCCAGTGGGATGGGGGAGAGAATTGGAAGGAAAAAGGTAACTCGTGGGTTGAGATAAGAATAGTTTAATAGAGCAGAAAGGAAGAAACTAATAATGATAATAAGAAAATTACAATAATAATAAAGGATTGGAATATGCAAAACAAGTGATGCACAATGCAATTGCTCACCACTTGCTAGCTGATGCCCAGTTAGTTCCTGAGCAGCGATCCCCCTCAAGTCAACTCCTCCCCTCAGTTTATATACTGGACATGACATTACATGGTATGGAATACCCCTTTGGCCAGTTTGGGTCAGCTGCCCTGGCTGTGTCCCCTCCCAACTTCTTGTGCCCCTCCAGTCTTCTGGCTGGCTGGGCATGAGAAGCTGAAAAATTCTTGACTCAGTATAAACACTGCTTAGTAACAACTGAAAACATCAGTGTGTTATCAACATTATTCTCACAGTGAATCCAAAACATAACACTATACCAGCTACTGGAAGGAAAATTAACTCTATCCCAGCCGAAACCATGACAAAAGCTTGTATGTTTAAGCTCAGTCTCATTCTAAGGATATATGTGCCTGATAATGATGTCTTTTATACTGGAACTTAAACCCTCATTTTTTCCTATTTCTAGGTTAGTCTTGCGCATTACAACTGATGACTCCAAAGCAGTTTGTCGTCTGAGTGTTAAATTTGGAGCTACACTTAAGACTAGCAGGCTTCTTCTGGAGCGTGCAAAAGAACTTGACCTTGCCATCATTGGAGTTAGGTGTGTTGATAACATCAAAATACAGTCATATTAAATAAGATTTCTTTAAATGGTCTGCCTGACAATAGAGATGCCTTTGTGTATGGTGACTTGAGTTTTGTATGAACTTCTTGACTAGTTTGCCGAATAGCAACCGACATTTTGTATCTCTTTGTAGTTTCCATGTTGGAAGTGGATGTACAGACCCAGAGACCTTTGTTCAAGCCATTTCTGATGCCCGCTGTGTGTTTGATATGGGAGTAAGTCTAGTTCTACTTTCTCTGGAACTACTGCTCAACTGTTGTGGCAAAACTGAATCAAATGTAAAACCATTACAGGGCTTAAAGCTAGCTGAGTTGCTAATTTCATGTTGTTGGAATTTCTGAGGTCACCATGGCTTACTTTGACCAGTTCTGCAAAACTCACCTACGGATGTGCTAAAACCGGCAGCTCAAACTCAAGTGACTATTACTTGAACATGATGAATTAGCTCTGTTCCAAGTGTTAATGAAATTACTTTATATTGCTTTTTAAGCTAAAAGGATAAACTAAGTACTGCTTTCTTAACAGTGTTGCCCTTAATCTCATCTTAGGCTGAACTTGGCTTCAGTATGTATCTGCTTGATATTGGTGGTGGCTTCCCTGGCTCTGAAGATGTCAAGCTTAAATTTGAAGAGGTATAGCTTTGCTAAGAACTTCTTAGGTTGTGGAGTCTTCTTGAATGTTGATCTGGAGTAAACAAAATCTTGCTTTTATATTGGTATGCAGACACACTTGTAAGAACTTGTCTGTTTGGTCAGAAACTGAATTTAGAGAAAAAGAGGGGAATTAATCTGAAAACTGAAGATCAGATGAACTCCTTAGATACATAGCTAAATGACTATAATCATGCAGAGATATCAAACTTGTAAAGCAAATTTTAATTGTAGGCTTGATTCTTACTGGCATAGATTTCTTCCAGTTGATACTGTACTTCAGACTGTCTGGATTGGCGATGCTCCCAAATGGGGTGAAAAAGTAGTTCTGAACCCATACAGCCCTGCTGGGTGGCATAAGCATTGATGTAGCAAACTAGATCAGTGTCTGATCTGGTTTAGAGCCAGCTTTTGGATCATTTTTTAATTGATCAGTTCTCCAGGCTCCAGTCTGCTTTTGCACAGAAATATTTCTGCTTTCAGAAGATAAACGTTCTCTGGGTGTTAATAGGACTTCCACTTACAGCAGTGTTGTCAGAGCACCTGCCAGTCTAAAGTTGCATTAAACAATGTTATATATTTACGCAAGGAGACAGCAATAAAGCTACATAAAGTGAGTTTTCTGCTAATAAAGTGGGCCAATGTTGCCTCACTTATAATGCCTCTTAATGAAGGCTGGCTTCTCCTAGTGTAGTATTGACTTACATGAAGCATCAAGAGCAAATGTTGCTGCCATTGGGCTCCATGGTGTAATGCAGTCATGCTGCAGTTGGAGGCAGCTTAATAATCATTGATAACTTCAGAACTTGGAAATAACTCTGTTCATGAAGGCAACTGAATTTCGAAGGTGGTGACAAAGCATTCTGTGTTCTCAAGATCCTGTGAGATGACTTCTTTCGGATGCAGTAAGCTGGAGAATATTGCATGATCAGCAGAACTGCAAGTAAACTAGGAATTAAAGTTGAAGCATGGGGACTTGCAGGGCCTTAATGCTGGCTTAATGAGTCTAGTGGGGAGAATTCCTTTAAACTCAAACATGAACTGTTTGATCACTTGAAAATTTAAGCTGCAAGTGATGTCTGCTTTTGTTGCTTTGTGCAAACTTAACTCCAAACAAAAGTTTGAATAGGAAAATAAAGCAGAGGCAATGAATAGAGATTACAATATGAAAATAGTTATTACACACTTGACCAGTGTATCACCGTGAGCATGAAAGTCTGACTCCATCTCAGACTTCTGAAATAGCACCTGAGTAACTGCTGAAGTACTAATATTGGCAACTGATTCGTCCCTAGATCACGAGTGTAATCAACCCAGCACTGGATAAATACTTTCCTTTGGATTCTGGAATAAATATTATTGCAGAGCCGGGAAGATACTATGTTGCATCAGCATTCACGCTGGCAGTCAACATCATTGCGAAAAAAATTGTATTAAAGGAGCAAACAGGTTCTGATGGTATGTAAATCTAGACCTAATCTTATATCTAGCCAACTGTGTTTCTTTCCAAGCATTCTCTTACTGGTATCTCAACTTCTTCCAGATGAAGATGATGCAAATGACAAAACTCTTATGTACTATGTGAATGATGGAGTCTATGGATCATTCAACTGCATCTTGTATGATCACGCACATGTTAAACCAGTTCTGCAGAAGGTATGCTCATTCAGAAGTATCACATACTAGTCATGTATAATGGATGTAGGAGAATCCTTGTCACAGCAGTCACTTCTCAGTTCGTTGCTCCCTTCATGTTGCCAGAATTTGGCATTTGGCTTAGGAAGCATGCAGTGGAATTAATTCAAAGCCAAGGGTGGAGAAGGACATGCAAGCAGCAGCTATTCTTCCTCTTCCTTGTGAGGTGGAATATTATACTAATTATGATATTACTTCTGGAAGCTGTTTTGATTGTCTAATTATACTCAACTCTCTTCTTTAGCGGTCTAAACCAGATGACAGCTGCTATTCCTGCAGCATATGGGGACCAACATGTGATGGCCTAGATCGTATTGTTGAGCGTTTTAATATGCCAGAGTTGCAAGTTGGTGACTGGATCCTGTTTGAAAACATGGGTGCCTATACTGTTGCAGCAGCTTCTACTTTCAATGGATTCCAGAGGCCAACAATACACTATGTGATATCAAGACCAGCATGGTTAGTAATTAAGTATCTTGATCCATCAGTTCTTTTGATACAGATGACTATAGTGAAGAGCTCATGTCAGTTGTCTGCCCCTTAACAAACAGGGCCCATAGTTTTGGTGCCATTGCTCTTGGAAAACCTCCTTGTGGTGTGGAAGAAGGCAGTGCCTCTGAAAGTTTTTGTTGTGTGCTTAGAACAATCCTAACGCTACCAGTTACTCTTTTCTCTGATGTACTCTCTTTCAGGAGAGGTGCTTTTAGAAGGATAACGTTAGGAGTCTTCACTAAGCTAGGCTTCTGGCTGGTGTTTTTCACTCTTGCACAACGTATAGAATCATTACAGATTCTTTACAGTTAGCTACTGTGACCAGTAATTAGACCAGTCAATCACAGTTCTGTGTGCTGTCTCCTAAGTTGATGGCTTGCTGAATCCTGACTGCAGGAGACAGGAACATTCAATAGTGCTGCTTCACAATATGATCTCTGAGGGCTGTTCCTTGGTTTAGGTTGAGCTCTGGCTCATTGCTCAGTGCAGAGTGCCAGATCTCCATGGCAAGTTATTAAACAGGTAAGAAAAGAAAGCAGGACTACCTCTTGAGTATGAGGATACCGTAAAGCTGCACCTTAAACAGTAGTTTAAAGTAACCTGGATACTCTTCTGTGCAAGGCAGTTTAACAGATTGCATCTTCTATAAAAGTGGGATTTCCTGTAAGAAGCCCTTACCTCTGTATTGAAGCCTGTCTACTAAACTGGCAGAGAGCATTTGGGCAGCAGTATTACCCTAAAGCATGATTAACTTTGCTATTGGGTTGCTTTCAAACTTACTGAAAAAAGCTTAAGTTCAGGGGAATTCCTGCCATAAAAGAGGAAGCTCCCTCCATCCTTTTACTAGCCTTGCCTCTATAAGCAAGGCTTGTATTGTTTCTTTTAGTGAAACCTTCTGTCAGTTGAAGCATTCCTCAAACCAAATGAAGCTTTTAGATTTCCCATAAGACTCCAAACTTGTGTCTAATTGAACTAAAAATGGCTCTGCAGAAGAATTAGTTTTTTCACTATACTATTGGGTTTCTGTGAAAATGTAATACTTGGTTTGAGGCATACTGAGCTTAATTATGCAGACATAACCATCATCCAAGGCTACAGCCCTTTCAGCCCTACGTGACCCCCTGCACTTTCTGTTTTGGCAGGAGAATTCTGTGATATACAAGCTGGCCCTTAACTGAGGGGGATGTATCAATGAAGTTATGGTGCAGATCTTTTTAGCACAGGCAAAGCTTCTTGGAATGTAATCTACATACATAAAGGTGTATGACTAAATTTGTGGCTAGATAACTGAAGATAAGGGGCAAGATGACTACATGTCTAAGTAAAAGCTAGTAGTATATGGGGAGCCATGTAGTAGCACAACTTCTTGCCTTGCATATAGTAAAAGATAACCAAGTCCACTGAAGTTCTTCTGAGCTTGTCTTTCAGTACAACTCCAGTCTGAGTATGGTAGGAGTTACATGGTTCTCACTGGTCAGCTCATTTACATTCCTATTCTGTCATCCATACTTTTACTTGATTCAAGTTAGCCAGGAATGTGAAGGTATGGGATAAGGGATAGTCAGTGGCATAGGTATGAAATCTGAACTAATGACTACTAAATCATTAAATCTTTGTAGCGTGTGGTATACAGATGTAGCTACAGATATATATAGGTGCATTTTTGCAGATCTAGATCCTACCCAGAAATTGTGAATCCAGCTTGGTATTGGCACTTGCCCTAAAGCCTTGCCAGCTGCAAGTGGCCTGCATTGATTCTGCTTTGGGTTTTTTTGCTCTGGTGATACTGTCTAGATTGCAGATGAGTGAAGAGTTGATTTCATGCTCCCCAGTAGTAAAAAAATTACTTTGCTTAGCAGCTTCTTGGCACATTGTAGTGAAATACTCTTTTGACTGTTGCTTTTTTTTCTTTCTAGGCAACTAATGCAGCAGATTAAGGAGCAAGGGTTCCTAGCTGAAGTGGAGGAGCAGGATGTTGCTAGTCTGCCACTCTCTTGTGCTTGGGAAAGCGGAATTGAATATCCAGCAACTTGTGCTTCAGCTAGTATTAATGTATAGGTAATATTTAGTAATTAACTGCAAGGTTAGTCATCGAATTTAGGGCATTTGGGGGACCATTAACTTAATTCTTGCTAGAATTTTTAAGTGGGTTTTTTTTTTTTAAATTTAGTTTTGGTATAAATGCAACAAAAATGACTAGGAGATGGGTCACAATTATCTGTGTTCCTATGGAAACTATTTGAATATTGTTTTATATGGATTTTTATTCACTTTTCATGTATGCTACTAAAGACTGACCCTCAACTGTCAAACAAGTATTTGTAGCTTGTGTATGGCAGAACGGGCTACGGTTAGTGTTTTGTGACCTACCTGTTTTAAAATAAAGTATATTGAAATAACTGGTCTGGTCTTTGTTTAATCTGTAGAGAATTAAGCAGTCATGGATTGCTCTTATAGCATATATGAAGGCAGAGCAGATGCTGCAAGCACAGAGCTTATTAATAAATGAATAACACAATTGCCATCCTCTTCCCCTACCTTTGCCCTTCCAACTTACTGAAGTAAGTGTCCTTTTTAAGATGTTGATAGTCCAGCTTTTTCTAATCACAAGTTAACTACTGTGCAAATTCTCATGGAATCACATTTGCCTTTCACTGTTGAACATGGGCTTAACATAGTTTCATAGTGCATGTTCAATGTGGTGCCATTTTTATTCATGTTGGTCTATAACTGCTGTGGCTAGGACTGATGGCTATTTAAACATGTCATTAATGAGAGAAAACAACACAGGCTCCATGGCTGCCACTGACAAGCTGTTTGTTATGTATGTGACAATTAAAATGTTATGGGAAAAACTTAAGAAGCTGAAACTCTGTGGCTAACTAGTAGGTGGCAACTACTCTCTGACCCTTGTTGCTTAGGGCTTTAGTATAAAATGGATGATAAGAGATGGGACTCAACATCCTTTGCATGCAATACAATTAGAAGCTCTTACTTAATGTCATGAAAATACATGCTACCCTGTTAAACTTCTGACTTCGGATTAAATGTGATAGATGACACTAAGTAGTAAATAGTAGGAGCTAATGATAAAATTAGTGAGTTTGCTTACTGGAGCAGAGCATTCTGATTTCTGTTTAACCTGATACTAGGCTGCTGCCACTTGTTGCACTAAAATTGCCAAATGTTTCTGACAAACTGATCAGGCCCAGATCTGGATCTGTTCTGTTTGCCAGAAGGTCCTGGACTGCAGGCATCCCTTAGCAAATGCCTGATGTGTAAAGAGGAAAACCTTAATGTATTGAATAAGTATGTAAAGCTTAAGCTAACTTAGAGTAAGTGTTAAGTTTTAAAGGGTCATCCAAGGGTAGCACTGCTTATAAAACAAGATGAGAAATAAAGCCGTTTTCTTACAAGCAGCTGTGAAAGACAATGTTTAGCTTCTGTGCTTTCAGCTGAGACTACACACTTCACTAACTGAACTAATAGGGTAAACAGAAGCAATGGTACCTCATTCCTGATTCTCTTGAAGCATCCCCAATGGCTTTTTTTAAAATTACATTAATTGCTTCACTCCTGCCTTCAAACTTGTGATTGAAATATTCTCATGCATACAGTAGCCAGCTGTTTGGCTACTGAACCACACTGGTGCAAACTGCAGTATGTACATGTAGTGGAGCGATAGCCTTAATCTCAGGGAAACTCTCTGCAGCCAAACCAGGGTGTCTTTCAGCTTCTTCAAATTCATGTGGAAACTTAAATGATTCTTAGCGTGAAAGCAAAAGTAATGAATGGTAACCAAATGTTAATACTGTAACATTTCACATCTAAATCTTGCCCTGTGAGAGCTAAGTGTATTTATTTGAACTCTGGAAAAAACCTAACAGGTATGCAGAAAAAGTACTCTTGGAAAGCCTGCAGTGGTCTAAAGGAGAGGCAGCTGCTTTTTAAACCTGCCTGTTTGAAGGCTGTGGATGGTTGAGCCAGAAGGTTGAGTACAACTGTAGTGAGACCTGACACAGTAGCTGCACTAGCAACTAGTCTGCTGGTGGGCAAGCGGCATGGTCTGGCTTCCTCACAGCCAGCAGAGACCATCTCTAGCAGGTAGTTTGAAGGCAATCACTTGTAGAAGCTAATTAGTAAGCTTCTCTGAGAGGAATTTGGCAGGCTGCTAATTAGTTTCTTGATCTGCATTTAACATTAACTGGCTGCTTTAGCTATTTCATTGGCTTTTGTCTCAAAAAAAAAGAAAAAATTAATCTCTTTGTCTGCTGGAGGCCAGGACAGTGGCAACACACTAATAATCATTTTGATTAACTTCTGGTGCTCCCCAAAAGAGGCATAGCTGACCTCAGTTCTTTACCTTCCTCTCCCATGGCAGGTAAGTCATAGCTTCAGCTGGTGCTCTGTAAGCCATGTCTAAGGAGAGTATCAAGTGCTTAAAAAGAACTGTTAATCTTGAGCAACTTCCATGTTAAAAAAAAAAAAAGGGGGGGGGGGCTAGCTGACTTTTAGTACTTGTGGGAGTAATAAATCTTTACAGTAAGGATGGTGTGTTTTTAAGCAAGACACAAGTTTCTCATTTTAAGTTGGATTACACTGAGCAGATGTTCTGGTCTTAGGGATACCAAGTATATATCCCTCATCTCACAGCTGCCCTGCCCCTGGGTTCCATAGAATCTTAGTGGTCCATTTCTACTTTTTAAATTGATTTTAAAGTACCCCAAGTGACAGGAATTGGTCATATGGTGACAGTGGGGATTCCCTACCATCCAAACTAGGGTAATATATTTCCTAGTGTAAGCTGGAGCACCATGTAGGACAGCAAAGATGTAACAAAGCAAGCAGTGAACTCCTATGGTTTAGTTTGACCTCCCTTCCCTGAGCCTTGGGCCATCAAAGCCTTCGCTCTGTTTTGCCATGTTCATTGATCAAATGCAGTTGTTCTAACTGCACATCTGAATTATTCCTCCCTGGAGCAAGCTTGTCTGATACAGGAGGGAGGGAGGAGCTGCATGCCAGAAAAAATTTGAGATCAGCTGCATCTATTTTATAATTAGCTCAACAAATATCAAAGTTGGAGACAAAAATAGCCTGTGCCTTTCAGCTCGCTTCTTCCTCACCATGCTCTGTATGGTGCTGTGTCTGTCTCACTGTGGACACATGGACTTCGCTGGGCCGTTTGCAAAGACTTGCATTCCTGCTCCTAATGTCCCCAGCGGTCACTCCTCTCACTGGACTGGTGATGGAGTTGTCTGTTCTCGGAAAAAGAGACTAATATCTGAGGCAAATACCAAGACATCTTCTTGAGCAGAGGGCATGGCTTCTCATCACCCCATTCCTTTCTTCTCAAGTTGTGAAGCTGTTTGAGGTCTGAAACAAGTCTAGCTGACACCTTCCATAAGTCCACCTATGGCTATACATGACCTGTAGTGGAGTTCAGCTGACATCCTTTGGTGCAAATATAGTTTCATATACCAAAAAAAGATGAGAAACAGTGGTCCTCTGAAATTACATCAGACGGAAAATCAAAGGTGGGAATACATTAAGGAGAGAGTAGAGAATACCGAAGTAGGAGAAGACCGAGACAAAATAAGGGACAAGGGGGGAAGTTGCTGACAGCAGAGTGTACTGTAGGGCAGATTTCCCTTGTGTTATTGCATGAGCATTTAACTCACAATTTAATTCTTAAGCTGCTAACTTGTAGGCTACAACACAGGCCTTGCAGACAAACAGTGTCAGTGCATGAATCCCCTCGGAAGAGGCAAGTCTGCCGCCTCGTTTGCACCAGCAAGCTAACCCAGAGCTGGGAGCAGCGCTGAGCAGGGACCCAAAGCTCTACCTGCAGAAGCAAGGCTTCCTCCGGGAGCAAACCTGGAGCTGGAGGGAGAGCTCTTTCCTCTCACAGACCTCACCCCCAACAAGTACTATCATTTAAACAGGTCTTTTGTAGCTAAACACAGCATCAATTTGCAGCAAGACTGAAATGGAAAGCTTGCTTTCCAGATCAAAGCCAACCCTCTTCCACAAAAAAAAAAAAAAAATAAAAAAAATCATTATCCACAAGTATTGCAAGAAGAGCTTAGACAAGTATGTTAACTGATTGTCAAAAAGTAAAAGGTCATCAATCATTGCAATACTAATTATTATTTTTAATTTTCTCTTGAAATAAGCACTGATCAGTACCAAAAGAAGTGACAGTAATTTGCTTCAGAGAAGCGTCCCTGGTTTTAACATGAATCACCTAGTTTTCTTTACAGTTTGAAGGCAGTTGGCATCTCAGTGGCTGTGGTCTGGTTTTGATACCCATGTCACAAATGCCTCCAATTAAAATTCATCTTCAGCTAGTTAAAACACTGTATTTGACTATCCTGAAGATACATGGAGAACAGGGAGCATATATGGGCCTGGGACTTAATTACTTTATATTTTGGCAAGCTTTGCTATTGCTCTTCAACTGCTTTTGTAGTCCTCTGCATACAGGAGGTGTTTAGAGCAGCTAAACCACAGCAGTGCCACTTCTGGAAAGCTGATGATGAGCGCTCAGAGGGGTACAGCCACCAAGACGTTGGCCTTCGCAGCGGGAGGCTGAGGACTTGTGTAAAGGTGCGTGCTTTGGGCATGAACGACGGTGGCCCCTTGAATCCCCTCCATTTCAGTAAGGAGAGGCCACCCACCTCACAGGCAAATGCTTGAGCACTGGCAAACACTGCAGTCTTGTGCATGTCCATGTTGTCTTGCAAATATCACTAATGTCCAGCTAATATTAGAACCTTATTTGCATGTGTTTCTTGATGCTTATACTACAGCAACAGCATTCCTCAGTTTGTTAGTCTGTGCCTAAAGACAAAAGCATTGGCACACTGAAACCAACCCTCCCTCTTCCTCATTTTAGGGAGCTGGTCCCAGTCTTGCCCACAGTATTCCCACAAAAAAAAGTGCTGTCCAGTTATACTCTTTTCAATTCACGCTCTCAGAGTGCTTTGCAAAGGACTAATTGGCTCACCCTGCCTTTGTGGTACAGAGCCAACTGCCATATTCCAGTCCAAAAAGTGGTCAAGAGACAGCAAGGCTGCACAGCAATTCAGGGAAGGAAGCAAAGGCAGAGGCACTTTCAGACCAGCGATGTAAAGAGACCAGTGCTCCCAGCTGGTTGCTGCCAACACCTTACCATTGCTGGGGAAGTGCAGGTTCAGTCTACGTACCTTGGAAACGCAGGAAGCACCACATACAAGCTGAGAAAAGGCAACTGTAGCAGCTCAGTACAAAGGATTCCCAAAGTGCTTTGCAATCACAGGTGTTATTTCTTCCATCCTCAAAATGCAGTTCCCAGCCTTGGGAGAAGAACAGGATTTGGACATTCAGTGGGCTTAAGCATAACCCTTTTATATTTGGCTACTAAGCTCACTAGGTGGGAAGTACACAACATTAGTTCTAGTTTAGCACTCTTGCAAGGAACGGGGTTGCAATGTTTGACCAGGATAACGTGGACGAAGTTTTCAGTAAGGTAACAGGTGCTGCTGCCCTTACTGTGAGGACAAGAAGAAAATCATCTATTGTGTTGCTAGATAAAAAAGTTCCTGCTTAAAAACTCCAGTTACTTGCTGTTAACTATAGTTCATCAGTAGCAACAGGATTTCACTGTAACAGCTCAATAAATATTTCTCAGCAACAATTGTCCTGCTTTCCTGCAGTCAAAACTGGCATTAAACCATTACAGCATCTGACCAAAGTGAAAAGCAAAAGAAAATCCAACTTGCCATAGAGACTGCCGATCTGGGAGAGGGAAATTCCTCCTGCACCCTGCCAGGATGGCTCGCCAAATTCCCCGGGAGGTAGGTGCTATTGGACTCATCTGCTTGTGCCATGTGGGTTTCATCCCCCAGTGGGTGATTATACCTGACTGCAGGTGAAGTGGGGGTGTTCCTCTGACCGCGGCCAAGGGAGATCCTCTCCGGGATAAGGATGTGGTTGACTAATTAGCCAAGCAAAAGCCCACAAGATGGAGCTCAGCTCAAAAAAAGCATCAAAAACCCCGGCTGTCAGAGCCAGGGAAGGCAGGAGAAAGGAGAGACAGCTTCTGAATGATCCCACACTCCCGATGTTAGACCGCAACATGAGCGAGATGTTATTAGAGAGAACAAACGCAAATAAGAAAGTACAGGGAAAATGTATGTACAAAGTAGTAATTAAACTATTGCACAGCTCAAAAAAAAAAATCCCAACCAAACAAAGTTCCTTTCCCATCTGTTCACAGAAATGGGAAACAAAGGATTTGAGGTTTTTAATACACAGAAAACTTCAAAATTAATTTCTTAAGGCTGTTACCTCAAATGTCCTGTCAGCTTCTAGCTTAGAGCCCAGTCCGAGGCTTGGCTCTTCCAGTAGCTATTTCTGTGATGTTTTTTATTCTCCTCTACTGCTCCTGGGGTTAATTTACATTCACTGTTGTCAGGGGTTTTTTTGGTGGGGGTAAGTCCATGGAACCAATTTATGCCATCTTCTGTAGAGCAACTTTGCAGGATTGCTGCTAAGTGACAACGGACACAAGCTGGAACCAGGGGGTCAGGCTGGGTGCACGGAGAAACTTGCCCTGTAAGGACAGCCAGGAGGGGACCAGGCTGCTGATGGGGTTGGCCAGGCTCCACCTCTGCAGGCTTTTGAGACCCAACAGGCCAAAGTCCTGAGCAACCATGGACTGATCTTGCAGCTGAGCCTGCTTGGAGCAGGAGCTCGGGCTAGAGACCTCCTAAAGTCCCTTCCAATCCTGGTGTGCTTATCCTCACCCTGCTGCCCAGCAGGTCCGGCAGGGCCGTGGGGCTGAGCCCCACAGTGCCGTCCCCTCGGTTTTGCCAACACCACCAGCTCCTCGGCTGCCTTCCCACTGGTGGGGCTCTGCTCGGCGAGGTGCCTATGCTGAAATGAATCTAAACTTGGCAGCTGCCTCTGAAGGAGCTACTGAGGAGGGAGGACCCACTCCTGCCTCAAAAAAAGTTGGGGAGGGGAGTGGCGAGAAGTGGTAATGGATGCTAAACCAAAGCCACAGTGTGGCTGTCAAAGCAAAGGAAAGAGCCACATCCTGCTCCATGGGGTAAAGAAGGTTCCTCACCCAGGAGCCCTGACCCTCCCAAGGTGGCATCTCACCTTCCTGAAGGAGTTTTCCTGCATCCCCAGCTGAATGTGCTGCCCATCAGCCTGGGGACCACCATTCACTCCTCCTCCTGACTCAGGCAGTAGCCACAGACAATCGCAGGGAGCAAACAACTTCAAAAGCAGAAACCTGTTCCCAGCCTCAGGTTTAGGACACCGGGCAGGGTGGTGGGAGATCTGCTGGGTCCGACGTCCATGCCAGCATCGGGCACAGAGGGTGTCTTCCCCCACGGGAGGTGAATCTCACTGGGTGGAAGGATGCAACCCAGTGAGCGTGGCCCCACAACACTCGCTGGATGCAGGCCCACGGCCACGGAGAGCAGGGGAGAGCAGCCGACACATCCTCCTCTGGTTTGACCACCGAGCTGCTGCGTGTCCTGGCCCTAAGTACTGCTGCCATAGCTGCTGCAATCTCAGAAAGGGTGAGCTAAACGAAGAGACCTGAAAAGATACCTGGTCCTCAGGAGAGGAAAGGTGCAGAAAGGTGCGTGGGTGAGGGCTGAGCTGCTCCTGAGTGGCAGGCAGGGCTAGATGGCAGCAGCAGCCTGCCTTGGGCCTCGCTTCACCCGCTCCCTCCCCAGACCCCAAACTGGGGGTCCGTATTTGCTGCCGCCTGCTCCTTTGCAGCCCAAGACTTTCAGCTGTAGGACCTTCCTAAGGCTATGCTTACTGCCTGCACACTTCTTTTTTGGTGCAAGAGAGGAAATTTCTTTATTACCAGCAAATAAATTGACCTGCGCTGAGGCAAGCCAGGAGGGAAATGGTGCTTGCAGGGAAAACATAACTCCTTAAATCTTTGGCTTTTAAGCAGGGGCAGGATGGTGGGAAGGGAGGAGGCCAGAGCAGACAGCACCAGCATACCCTGCCGGGGATGCATCCCTCCAGATGGGTTGCCAGCAGCCCCAGGCATCCTTCTGCCCGATGCCACAAAGTCCAGGGGTTTACGGGACACAGCAGAGACCCCCTGGAGTAGCCACAGCTGCTGAGAGACGAGGGCAGGCTGGTGGAGCAAGGGCTCCCTAGAAACCTCTGCATAAGATGAGCTCACATGAACCCTGCTCCCTGCCCTCCGCCCACGTCCTCTTCCCAGAGCCAGACCAGCACCCCATGGCCCCAGGGCGGCTGGAGCCAGATGTTTTACAGTGCTTATTGCATGTAGAAAGTGGAGGTCATGCTGTACCCACAGCTGGATAGCTTAGCCTAGGTGTAAGCCAAGGCTTGGATGCACTCCGAGATGTGGATGCACCCCGAGACGTGCCCTGGGAGAGACCCTGAGTTTCTCCCACTGTTGTCCCCTCCTGGAGGAGAAAACCACCCTGCTCAGGCAGATGATGCCAGTGGGGCTGCAGTGAGGCAGAGCACACCTCTGCTGGCCTGGCTTCCCAGTGCTGTCCCCAGTAATGCCCAGGGACACCGTGCAACCATCCTCTCATCCCGCCAGCCCCCCTTGTGCTTCCCGAGAGCCACAGTGCATGTGTGTGGGCAGAACAGGGAAAAGAAAAGACAAAGTGGAAAGGGACAAAAAGCTACCCTGGTCAAGCTATATATTACTACGAGTTTTAAGTGCTGAATTGCTGGTGCCTACTGAGATTTTTTTTCTGTCCTAAGCAATACCATGCAATAAAGTATAATTTGTCTTTGGGAGAGATAGATGCAGCTGAGCCAGCACCAGGCTTACTTAAGACAAAAGAATATTGATGTCACTCTCAGGAGTCCAGTGGCAGACGTTTAGCATCGTCTCCAGCCTCGGGCCAAAGGTACAAGCCTGGTACACAAATAACCAAGGCAGATTCACTGGCCTGCGTTAGCAGTGGGGTCAAGATGGGCTGATCAAAATGTTCCCTGCCGGCATTAAGCAGCTGTGGAGCTATTTGCCATTGGTCTGCATGAGTACCGCTGACACAGTACGTGATTTAGCCAGGTACTAGCTGCCATGTAAATAGCCTGAAAGTTTAAGTTACCAAGTGAGGAGCTAAGGGCACAGAAACATGGGCACGCGGGCTGCACAGGGAAGACCAGCTGTGCCCAAACAGAAGAAGGAGGTTTTGGAGGCCAGCTTAACCCCGCATGATATATGGGGTGCGCAGGGAACCCTTTTACCCAGCTTAGTAACATCCTAAACCCAAAGGCTCCCCAAAAGCTTATTCATGGTATAAGAAGTTGAGCACTGACCTGATATTTTCAGATCTCTACCCAAAGTGATCCCAGTATCATGCTAATTTGGACTTCCAAGTGTATGAATAATTAGAGCTTTTTTTTTCCAATGTCCTTTTTTTTTTGTAGTTAATAATAGGTAGTTTAACTCACATTTTTACTGCCCAGTCACCAATATGGAAAAACACTCCTGCAATATTTTGCACCATCTCTGATGATCCTAGACAATCCTGTATTATTAGCAAACATCCTTGTCCCACTGTATCTATCCATCCATCTATATATCCCTCCCCTGTCAGACCATTTAGGAATGCGTTACCCCTTCATTCGTGCAGAAACCATGACAAGATTAATCAGGCAAGACTTCCATTTATGAAAGTCCATTTTGTCTCTTCCCTAATACATCACATTTATCCTAGGATCTGCAGTGTCTGTACTTTGCTATGGTTTCTACCAATTTTTTTCTGGTTCGGGCTTACTGGTCTGGAGATCCTCAGACTGTGCCCTGGAGTCATTAAAAAAAATACTAATAGTAATCCAGTATCATGTTTGCCAGAGGCTGATATAAATGAGAGGTTACGCTCTCATCCTTCTGCTCTTTGCGTGCACCCAATCCAAGCAATTTGTTGCTGTTTGTTTTAACAGGTTGTTGGAAAAATCTTTCCTGTGGCATTTCAGGTAGTGCAGCTCCTCAGCCTAGGTCATTGTCACCCGTGGCTGTAGAGGACCGTGGTTTCAGCTTTTGATTAAGGAAACGAGCTGTTGAAGCTTGGCTTTCACTGCCGTGCTGGTGGCATAATAGCAAAACATCACTCTTCTGAGATGAAAAAAATGCTTGCTACTCTAAGGTATATGAATAAAGGTAAAAACCTACCTAGGTCAAATCCATTCACTTCATCTCTTCTTATCTGCATGAAACCTAAAATCATAGCAGGTGTCTTTGGACACTGGCTTCATCCAGCCCCAACTTAGCAGGTCCTCGCTGTGTGACTCCACCCTCTCTCACAGGATGTGGCAGGGCATGCCTGTGGGATCCAATTTGTTGCCAATCAGTCATTAGCCATCCAAGCCCGGTAAAGCTGCAGTCAATTCTCTAAAGTACCAAAAATCCTTTCGATCCCCTGGGCAAAGGTAGGGAATATGCCTTGGAGCTTGGCTTCCAGAGGCAATCCCACCACCCCACCCCATGTAGCTGGGTCTTAACTCCTTCCAGCATTGCTATTTTTTACATTAAAAGTTAACTTTCCCCTATTTTAAGGAAAAGCCATGACCTGGAGGCAGGCTGGAGGGTAAATCCCGCTGCTGTTCAGTGAGGTAGGTGGCTACATACCAGCAGTAGGGCACAAGCACCTACATCCTTCAGAACTTGTTTCCAACTATCTTTTAATTAAGCACTGAAACCCCTGAGTTTTAAAGGGCACTGGGCAATCTAGAAAATCACACCCACTGTGGCTGTTGGCTTCTGGCTCAGGTGAAGGCAGGATGCAGGCAGGGACCAGCACAATGCCCTGGTAGCCCCCCACCGCACTCAGATAATGTTTTCCCATATCAGTGCCATGCACTGTACAAGGATGTACCAGTTTTTCCTATTTGTGCCCTTTTCATTCACACAACCACAGCAGAGGAACTGACTCATCCAAGGTTGGCAGCTCCTTCCCAAAAACCTGTTAGAAATTAAACCCATTTCCTAGAAGCACCTTTCTCTCATTTAAGGTGCTAATTTGTCCTTATTGCCATAAGGTGTGGAAATGACTAGTGATTGAAGGGTGATTTAAATCACATTACTGAAGAAGGAATCAACTAGCAGTCTTGCTTTGGAAAAAAGCTGTAAGACAGAGCTGTGCAGCTGATGGAGGTGAAGACTTTGAAGTGACTCATACTCCAGGACAGAGGCAGGAATTGCTCATCAAAAGGGAGAACAAGGCAAACCCACAGGCAGGACATTTAGCTTTATCCTTAGGAAAGTGCTTGTAAGTCATATAAAAATGATGCAGTAAGGAACCACATTGCCTGTGCCATCAGCCCAGGGCGGGATGTTCTCCTGCCCCATCCCCACACGCCTCCCCAGAACAGGTGCCCATGTTGCAGGCGTGCTCCTGCTGCCTCCTCTCTGCCAGAGCCTGCCAGCATGCACTATGCTGGGCCTGCATGGTAGCAATTTGAAAATAAATGCCCAGTATAGCTGCAAACACGTGCACATACGCACACGCACATGCACTGTGTGATGTGACTGAGCTGCACATTTGGGTGCATGGAGCTGCAGCCCCTCTGGCTTCCCGTTGATAAGCACCTGGCTACAGTCAGCAAAGGCATGGCGTAAACCTGAACTATACTGTGAACCAGTAGCCCGCAGGAGGGTGGCTTGTTCTCTCCTCCTGCTGAAGTCCCTTTTCCTCTGCCTGGATAGCATGAGAAATGCTCCCCTCCCACACTAAACCTGCCCAAGCTACCCAGCATAGAGCAGCCTGAGCTGATGCTGACCTTGGTTGGCCTCCAAGGGAGGAGAGATGATGATTCCTAAACTGTGTGGAGGAAGTAGCTAGGAGACTACTAGCTGATACGTGCCAAAATCATGCCAGCTAATGACCTAACGAGTTAGACCTTAGGAGCCAGTGAGCCTGCCAGTGCAGCTTCCAGCGCCTGAGGGCACTCAGGACAGGGGTTATTTCATGAGGCTGGATGCAGCCAGTGGCTCTGGGAAGACATATTTTGTAACATCGTGGCCAAGCTGCCTTGGCTCTTGTCAGAATGTGGGTTTTTAGTTGCTGAATGTCATTTCATGCAATCCTAATGTTGTTTGGGAAAGGTCAACTGAGTCTGCTGAGCGTCCTCTTCCTCCAAACCCAAGACAGGTCTCTCCACTCCATTTCCCTGGCTACCCAGTCCAGGTGAGATCTGGTGACCCTGTATTCAAGGAGCATCTGTGCCTGGCATGTCAGGTCCAGCGAGGAACCTGCATCGAGCTCATTACCTCCTCAGAGGTTCATGCTATTTCTTGTTTCCTTGGGTCACTGGCATACCCAGCTGTGGGGATGTTTTGTGGCTGGGCCATGGGGAAACGGGCCCTGCATGGGACCTGCACAGCGGCTGAGGAGTGGGGAGGACCTGCTTTTCATCCCGTGGAGAACAATGACTGCTTTCCTTGTCTTGTTTGAGCCAGCAGCCAGTGCACCAGCTTCCCCTTAAGGCTCATCCCTGCCTGAAGCCAGTAGGGAGTGAAGGAGAGGCATCCATCCCGAAGGCGAGCTCTGGCCCGGCAGCATGGCTCATCCCTCCCACTCCATGCAGTCACTGTCTGCAAGCACGGTGTCCCCGTGGGCTAACCTCCATGATGTCCAGCAGCCCCAGAGCACAACCCTTTCTACACCCTCAGTGGCTGGTGTGTTGATATTGGCATCAGCAGGATGTCTGCTAGGACCTGTGGGAACTAAGCCCATTTCCTTCTCTCTAGGTCACCTCCGCAGTGGATGGTGCCAATCCAGCCCTGCATGCTTGTTTGCCAGGTGAGATATTTTTTCCCTTTGTGGCTGGGACTTGAAAGTCTGCAAGGTCAGAGGTGCCAGGGCCAGTGACACAAAGCCTGCGCTGCTGGGAGCTGCACCACAAGGCCCTGCAGGGCTCAGTCCCAGCTGGATATACCAGGAATGCAGAAAAATTTTGGGGTAGCATCTGCCTCCTATTTGCACAACAGGCATCCAGATGGGATTTTCTCCAAGGCCAGCCATGCTGTGGGACAGCTGCTGACACCAGCCAGGCAGGTTTTGTTGGTGATGCAGTCATGATGTGCAAGGCCAAATCAGCTGAGGCTGATGGCAATAAAGGTGATGACCTACCACTTGGTCCCTGGTGATCTACAGGGACTTGGAAGATGACAAAGTAACCCAGCTTTCAAGGAAGAACTGTGTCTGGTGGGGAGGATGGCAAACAAGGCACTATCTCTTCTTGACAGCACTAGCAGAGCCCACAAGCCCTCTTGCAACTGCCGGTGGGTGGTGTGGGCTTGGACCTTTACGTGGCACCTCCCCTGTCCTGGAAGGATGCTGTCCTGACCCCAAGCTCTCTGGGGATGGTGAGAGACTGCTGGGCACCAAGCAAGCAGAGCAAGCCCTTGCACGGAGCTGACCATGTGTCTCTGGAGAGCATCTAAGGCAGCACAGGAGGATGAGCTTGGCAAGGCGCACTGCTGTCCTCACACTGGCATTCTCTATCTGACCGCAGTTCTTTTCCACATTTGTAGGCTGACCACCTGCTGCTGGTTACTATGTGCTGAGGAAGATAGGCAGAGACCCCCTGGGAGCCTCCACCAGTTTACTCGGCCAAGCCTGAAGGAAGGTAGCCATCACACACTGTTGGGTGCTGGCTGTCCCTGAGGCTCAGGAAAGCCTGGGAACCAGCATGTGGAGGTTTGATCTGGTGGTATCACCACTCATGCAAGCCACGAGCAGGTGGGATCCCTGCTGCTGCTCAATGAGGAGAAGCACGAAGCTATATTTCATTCATGCTGAGCCAGTCCTGCCTGCGGAGTGGTGCCCCTTTGAAATCTCCCAGTATCTCTGACCCTTGAACCAGCACTACTGGCTAATCTGGCTGTGCCTGTGTCCAGCTGATGCTGGTGGAGGCTCATGGAGCCACAGTGTCAGCTCAGATTATACATGGGCAGCTTAAACAGGTCCCCATCATGCTAAAACCTAATGACAATGAGGCTCAAGGTTGGTCCTTGGTGAGGTATGAAAATCACAGAATAGTTTGGGTTGGAAGGAACCTTTAAAGGCCATCTAGTCCAATCCCCCTGCAGTGAGCAGGAACATCTTCAACTAGATCAGGTTACTCAGAGGCCCGTCCAACCCGACCTTGAATGTTTCCAGGGTTGGGGCATTGACCACCTCTCTGCGCAATCCGTTCCAAAGTTTCACCACCTTCATTGTAAAAAATTTCTTCCTTCTATCTAGTCTAAACCTACCCTTTTTTAGTTTGAAACCATTACTCCTTGTCCTATCGCAACAAAAGTTTGCTGAAAAGTTTGTCCCTATCTTTCTTATAAACACCCTTTATATACTGAAAGGCCGCAATAAGGTCTCCCCAGAGCCTTCTCTTCTCCACGCTGAACAACCCCAACTCTCTCATGCTTTCCTCATAGGAGAGGTGTTCCATCCCTCTGATCATTTTTGTGGCACTCCTCTGAACTCGCTCCAACAGGTCCCTGTCTTTCCTGTGCTGAGGACCCCAGAGCTGAACGCAGGACTGCAGGTGGGGTCTCACCAGAGCGGAGCAGAGGGGCAGAATCCCCTCCCTCGACCTGCTGGCCATGCTGCTTTTGATGCAGCCCAGGATATGGTTGGCTTTCTAGGCTGCGAGGGCACATTGCTGGCTCACGTCCAGCCAGCTCATCCACCAGTACCCCCAAGTCCTTCTCCGCAGGGCTGCTCTCAATCCCTTCATCCCCCAGCTTGTATTGATACCGGAGGTTGCCTCGACCCATGTGCAGGACCTCGCACTTGGCCTTGTTGAACCTCATGAGGTTCACGTGGGCCCAGTTCTGGAGCTTGTCCAGGTCCCTCTGGATGACATCCCGTCCCTCAGGTGTGTCAACCACGCCACTCAGCTTGGTGTCATCTGCAAACCTGCTGAGGGTGCACTCAATCCCACTGTCTATATCTGTGCCCATGCTTTCACCCCTGGTGACAGCAGCAATCCAGCCACGCTGTGGTGGAGGAGGGAACATAGCAGCTAAGCAAGTGCACATAGATTAAAAGAGCTGATCCTGTACAGAAAAGGTTTCCGGGAGACATGGCAGTTCATGCCACTCAAAATGATATATGTCCAAAATTGCCACATGGTGTACAGGAAACCCGGGAGCAGGAGATCTTCCTGGCAAGACATGTAGCTTTCATGGGTGCCTTCTGCTTGCAGGCAGGTTCAGCTGCGAGGAGGCTTGCTGAGATTTGTGGCACACCCAAACCGAGCAAGCATGGGCTGGTGGGGGAATTACCGTCAATTGGTGCTGGCTCAAGTGTGAAAAGGAAGTTTAAAAACACAAGCCAAATAAGAGCACTGAAACTTGTAGCTGGGTGGAAGTAGCATACAAAGGCGGCTGGCATAGAAGAAACTAAAACTAGAAAAATGATTGTGGAAATGCAAGAAACAGCACAAACCTTGCTGGCTGGTTGAGGAATGGTCTAACATTAGCTTTGAGAATCAGCTACCAGAATATGGAAAATCATTATTCACTGTCCCCTTTGTCCCTTTCCTTGTATTCTGGGTGGTGTCACTCCCCCCACCCCCCCATGCCCAAAATGCAGGGGAGTGCAAAGCACAATTGCCCTGAAAGTAACTTTGCCAGATGATTGCTACAGTAGAGCAGAGAAATAGAGGGCTTTGGTCCCCTCTGTTGCCACCTTACCAGGCCATCCCATGCATGGTCGCACACATGCTGCTCAGCAGGGACTTTTTGGCCCATTCAAGCATTCTGCCTGGCGTGAGTGCTGTGAACTATGCAGAGAAGGTGAACATGGGGGGCTGCGAAGCCATCCAAAATGAAAAGTGAGGTTTTTCTTCAAGCAAGTTGCTTTGCTTTGAGAGGAAAAAAAATTAAACTCCTAGCTCCTTTTTGGGTGTTGCCATAGCAACTGAGGCAGCCCCGGCCTCTGCTGCCTTGGAGAGCATCACCTGGGTACCATGTGGGGGGTGCATCTCCCTTCACAGGCATCATGGGAAAGCGTCACACTCAAGGAAGAAAAGACAAAAAAAAAAAAACAAACCTTGTTTTTTTACCTAGTTTCCAGCAGCAGTGCTGGCAGTTACCAGAGGAATGAGCAGACTTGGAGTTGGTTTGGTTGAACAGTCCTGCAGGTTTCACCAATATGTGGCCTGTGATGCCTCGGTCCCAAAAGACTTTGGGATCCTCGTGGGAGAGCTGGAGCCCCACAGGGGTCTGCTTGGGGAACCCTTGCTATACTGTGCAGCCATCACTGGGCCCTACAGGGGACAGCGGGCTGGTGGCAGCGTGCCTGAAGAGCAGCTAACGGCACCGGCAGCTCCATGAGAAGTGGCCGTGAAATCTCCTGCCAAGTAGCTCAGAAGGGTTCAACAGCTGCTTTTAAGCTGGCTTAAGCCACTCCTGCTTAAAAATGAAGTTCTTTTCTTACATATGGTTATCTTTAGCCCATAGGGCTCCCCAGATGGGGCATGGGGAGGCTACCAAAGCCAGTTTCCCCAAAGACCACATTTCCCCAGCATGGCCAGGGTGCCTGGCAGCAGCAGCTCACTGGGGCATCACCGCACGCAATGCTGGCGAGGTGGAGGATTGCAGAGTGTGGCTAACCCTGGCACCTGCAACCCATTTCTAGAGCATCGTCACTGTCCCCAGAGTGCATGAAGCCTTGCTCCTCGGTGTCACCATACACATGCAGCGTTACTACCCATGTCCTTCAGCAGGCATCAAACCTGCTTGTTGCAAGCCTCGCAGGTATTAATAATTCAGAAGGAAAGCAGCACAGGAATAACCACGGCTGTGCAACACTAACATCTAAATTAGCTAACTTTATTTTCTCCAAAGAAAGCATGTGCAGTGTTTGTGTTTTGTTCCTGGTTATTAATGGCATATTAAAGCATGGTGGGACTTTGGTGGGACTACCCCCCGTGCTGCCCAGCGCTGAATGAACATACCTACTTTACAATCTCACTGATTGTGGAGTCTGTTTTCCGCACGTCGCGGTCACTGTGTTCACCTTTCCCTGAGGAAATGCTGCCAGCATTGCGTCTGCTGCCCACGGCATCTGCTGTTCAGCCATTGCCACAGCTGCAAGAGCTGGATGGTTGCTCACACCAGCTGGGTCTGGCAGGAGGAGGAAAGGCCTCTTCTCCCACTACCGCTTTGCTATTGCACCTTTAGTAAAGAAGTGGGGGGAGCAGTGGTCCCACACAGCATCCCTGTAGGAGCTAGAGATGGGCAGCCTGCTGCTCCTGCCGGCTGCAGCAAGCGGGTGTTCCTGGTATCCCTGAAAGGATGGCGCTCCTCAGCTCCATGCTGTGATGCTTAGCACATGGCCTTTCCCCTTGCTGCTCCCAAAACGCTTTTAAAAACACTCACAAAGACATCCTGCCCCTGGAAAAACAGTCCAAACGGAAGAGGAATCCCAGCTTCAGGCACAGGGTTATCTTTACTGGTTCTGTGTTTCTCCGTAAGAGGGCCAATATCCCAATTATATGAGTTAGCTGGCACTCTCCTCCGAGTCTGGGCACCTCTGAATTTCTCCAAACAAGCCCATGATTTCTCTTACTGGATTCTTGCCCAGCTTTATTCACACGTTCAGTTTAAGACCTGGGTGGAGTGCCCTAGCCCTACTTTGCCGACCCCCACCACCGGCTCCCACGGCCACACCGCAGTGGGCATGGGGTGTCCCTGCAGCCACCGCCACAGCAAAGATGCAGTAGAAAAGTTCTCAGAAGCAACGTAGGGTCCTGCAGAGGCGAAAAGGAGCAAACCTTGGGGAGGTTGCCTGCCAGATACCTCCTTGGGACTTCTTGACCACTGAGGCACGCTCAGCACAGTACTGGTTACAACCTGAACCCCACGTGGGAGGAAGAGGGTGTTTCTTCTTGCATGTACCCACATTGAAGACACCAGCTACCTGTGGCAGTTTGCATTTTCCTCCTGTGCAAACAAGTTGAGGAATGCATTGGAGGTGCTTTAGTACCTAGAAGAAATACATGGCTGTTCTTGCCATAAGGGCAGGCTGGAGCAGAACTGTGCACAGCCACACAGCCAAGACTTTAGACTTATAGAACCATGGAATCATTTAGGTTGGAAAAGACCTCTAAGATCAATGAGTCCAACTGTAAACCTAACACTGACAAGTCCACCACTAAACCATGTCCCTAAGCACCATGTCTACATGTCTTTTAAATACCTCCAGGGATGGTGACCCCACTGCTTCCCTGGGGAGCCTGTTCCAGTGCTTGACAACCCTTTTGGTGATGAAATTTTTCCTAATATCCAATCTAAACCTCCCCTGGCACAACTTGAGGCCATTTCCTCTCATCCTATCGCTTGTTACTTGGGAAAAGAGACCAACACCCACCTCGCTACAACCTCCCTTCAGTCTCCCCTCACCCTCTTTTCTCCAGACTTTGCTGGAGAAAGCCTGGATCCAACCCTGGCTGAATCTGTACCCGCACTAGGCTTTTGGGATATTACTTTCTTCACTTTGAAACTAAAGAGCAAAACACAAATAGTGACTGGAAAGATGATGGAAGTTTTCACTGTGGGTGACTTTGACAGGATGGGACTTTTAGGCAGGACCTATCCCTGCTCCTGCTCTCTTCTGTAGTGCTACTCCATTCCCACTGCTGGGGAAGAGCAGGCACAGCCAGCATCACTACACAGAAACAGGCTCCATCGCTTACACCTCATTACCTGCAGAACGGCCTGGGTGACAGGAGCAGGAATGCAGAGGCAAACTTCATCCAGCATGTAATTTGTCATATTTGCTACAATATACCTGTGACCAACGTGGACTTAGAGCATGACCTGCCTTCTGCACCGAGTTCCATGCTGCTGCATGTCAGATGCAGTTAAGGCAAAGGGAGCTGCCAAAGTCCCAGGCAGAACAGCGCAGGAAAGGTAAAAAAATCCTGGGGTGGGGACCCAGGAGCACAGCTGCAAGCTGGCAGCGCCCAGAGGTTTAGTGATGCAGCTCCCAGTGCCAGGTACCAGGTATAGAGAAGACACCAAAGATGTGCTCAGACCTGTAGCCCTAGAGGCAGGAAGGGTTTGGGGAAGCTGAGGATGACCTGGGGTGCCAGGCTTGACCCACCCGAGCCCTGGCAGCACCAAACACCAAGGTGTGGGAATGTGCATGGAGAGGAGCAAGGAGGGAACCTTGCTTCTCACCTTCAGGTGAGACCATTCCCTCTAGTGACAGCCCAGCCAGTGAAGATTTTGTTTGGGATAAATTGTTCCTCCATCAGGAAGAGCCCACCTGCTGTTAGCCTGTTAAGATAACCAGCCCAACTGGTGGTCATGGGCTTACCCCTGTGTCTCTGAAGACACCAGGCAGCTGCCCCAACAGCTCCTCACCTCCTGCTTCTGGCCAGTGGTTTTTGGCTCCTGTGACATGGCCATCAGCCTGGTATTAACCTGGCCCTCTGGTGATGCACTGGCCGCCTTTTAACCACAGTGACCATGCGAGAGTGTTCAGAAGTGTGTGTGGGTCCAAACCATCACAACTGATACAGGTGGGCAACAGGTAAGGTCTGCTTGCAGGCACACCGCTCCCAGCGATGCAGGCACATCTCCAAAGCTTCTACACAGAGAGATGCTCTGCTCTCCTTCTCCCCGCCCCCCCCCC
>NW_010972653.1:5430530-5499768 GCF_000737465.1 Haliaeetus leucocephalus
CCCCCCCCCCGCTTCCTTCTTTTCAATGAAGCACCTCTCCTCACAAAAGAGGTAATGGCAATTACCGGGTTCATCAGCAATATATCTGCCATCATGCAGCCTGGGGATCTCAAAATGCCAGTCTGCCCACTGGACCATTAAAGTTGATGGCTGTTCCTAACCTTTAAATATGAATAGAGAGTGCCCTGCATAATGGATTGGGGACTATCCATGGAGACCATCTGCCCAGTGGCTGCAGAAACGCTCACGTTGTTCTTCGCAGGAGTTTATTACTCAGAGGCTAATGCTAAAAATACGTTGCAAAAGGCCTTATTTAAAAACAAATGGCCACTGCAAACCTGGTGACAGAGAAACACCAGACCAAATCCAAGCACCTTTGCCACCTCAGCTGGAGTTAAGCTGCAACCAGACAGGCACTAACTTAATTTGAAAGGCAATGACATAATTCTGAATTAGCTTAATAGGACCTGCAATTCATACAGAAAAGCCTGAATTTATGTAGTAATTAGCCAGAGCTTTCATAGTGCTAGATATCTCTGTGGTAAGAAAATAATTGCATAGCTTATTAAAGCAAGGTAAAAATGGACCTGCTGATGAGGGTTTTTTGTGCTAAACTCCACTTTCGCTAAGTTAGACTCCATTTTTCATTAAACATACAATTTGCCAAAACACCAAAGTCACCTAACAAGTTGAAGTTTTCTATTAATCACTTGGACATCATTTTGCAAGTGATTAACCCCCCTACACACCAGTCCCTCCCTGAAAGACACCCCCACACCCCCCCACCCTCCGGAGTCTGATGAGCAGTAAAGCTTTGGGAGTTGCTTTTCACTGATGTCTCCATCGGATTTGAACTCCGCCTGGATCAGCTCTCAAATGACACATCCTGGAGGACAAGCCTGGAAATTGCTCTCCCCTCCTAGCCCTCGTTACCAGTTGGGGAAGCAGGCACATCCTCAGAGGAGTTCTTCAAAGCACAGTCAAGATGTTCAAAGTTACCCAGTGACTGCAGATGCACAACTTCAGCCTCTGAAGCAGGTCTGATTTTCTTAAAGAGAGCTGCTTGGCAGCAGCAGATAAAGCCCTTTCCAGTACTTAGCTGGCCTGTAATCAAAAGGTTCTCCGTATCAGAAGCCACCTTTGAAAAGCTCAGCCTGGTCAGGCTTCAGAGCATCCCCCTGGCCCCCCCGGGATGCTGTGCACAACCACCTTTCCTGGGCATCTTCCTCGCTTGCTTTCCAAAAGGCAAGCTGGGAGCGCCTTGCTCGCACATCCTGTGCCAGCCCCAATCTGAAATGGAGCCAACCCACCCTGCCCTGAGAAGAAGAAACTCCTTAAAAGCTGGGAAAGCAGTATAGGACAACCTAAAAAAATCAAACCCGGGACTGGCAAGTTTAAAGGGACAAGGAGAAAGGCAGAAGAAATTGGGCCGGATGAAGCAGGACACAGTCCCAGTGTCTGCACAGGGCTGCTCAGGGGCTTGTCAGCCCATGGCGGGCAGCAAACTCTATCGTGGATACCTCAGCACATTTCAGAGCAAAAATTAGAAAGTCAAAGAAATGGGAATTTTTTGACCGCTACAGTTCAGACTCTCTTTCATTTTGTTTCTGCAAAAATGAGGTCAAAATGAGCTTTTTTTAAGATTTTTTTTTTTCCTTTTCAAATGAGAAGAGTTTGGGCTTTGTAAAACAGCTACTTAAACTTGCTATTCACTACAGACAGAAGTGGAAACCAGAAGAGGAGAGATGTCAGGAAAAGGTGGAAAAGGTGACAAAAGTCCCACTTACAAGAGCAGATGAATGATGACAGCAGAACTGCTGCATTTATGAACGCTACAGGAAAACAGTTTTGACATCCTTGGTACCCAAGAACACAATATTGTGCAATGCTTGACTAAAAATATGCCTGACTCATTTTAAGATTGCACAAACAAGATTCAAATGCTGCGGTCCCTTTCAGAGGCACCATCCCATGACAAGGTCAGAGATGTTTTTCCAGTTCTCCCGAGTGCAGAGAGACAATAAAGCCCACGGTGGCCAATTTGCATCTAAACTTTGTGCATCTAAACAACTGCTACCCAGCCCATAAGAAGAGCCATTAGTGTAAGAATATCTGCAGCATCTTTAACACCACAGCCCCCCCCCCTCCAATAGTTTGCTTCTTTTGCTGGGCTCGCTCTGGGAAAGCAGGCAGGCTTCTGATTAACCTCCCTTTCAGGGCTGCACTCATGAGCAGGGTGTTGCGGTTGAAAGGACTGTTAGTTTAATAGCTCAAATTTCAATTTCTAGGAAAAAACCATGAACACACTTTTCTGCTTGGCAGCACTGACATGAGTCTGTATTGTAGACCACGTCCGACCTAACAACACATTTCCATTTGGATATTGCAACCATCTCTCTCTCTCTTTTTTAATATTAAAGTATTAACACCTAACCACTACTAGGACATTCTACACAGAAAAAATCCCTTAATTACATGCTTAACATTAACCTCAGGCCAAATCATTTGTTGATACTTTACTTTGCAGAGAGGACAGGCTTACGCAGCTACCTGCAGACCGGATAAACATGGGGAAAACTGCTTCCCAGGCTACCAATGTCAAACATTATTCCAACAACACATACTTGGTACCTGACAAGACCAAGAAACTTTTATTTTTGTAAATTCACGGTCACAACAGCCCAGACAGCTTTCCCTTCGTTGCCTTGAGCTGTTCTGCATCTAGCAGAAACTGAGCTGTCACCTTCCTGAGGTCTTTGCCAAGGAATTGCCTTCACCCAGGACCCAGCTGGGAGCTGGATCCCACAGGCACCAACACCACTGCATTAACCCAGCTGCAACAGCAGGCTCCCAAAAAATCCTGCGTACTTACAAGGCAACATGTCTCGGACAAGACAGGCAGGGGACCTGGGAGCAGGGAGCCAGCCTCCTCCTTCCCCCAAATATGTGATGTTAGGAACTTGTTGCATGGGTTAGACCAAGACAGGCAGTGACAAGAAAAGTAGTCTTTTATTTCAATTAATATTTCTTGGCATTAGGCAGATATTAAATAACACTGGAATGCACAAGACTATTAACATATTGACAGCAAAAGGGAGGAGGTGTAGCCAAGTCGAGAACAGCAGTGCGAGTCACATCACCTCGGGGCACTCAAAAGCCATTTAACGCAGCAACCACCAGAAAGTAGGACTCCACTGAGAAACACAAAATGAGGATGAACTCCTTTCAGGTCTTTTGTTAATACAGTAACGTTGGAACGATTGACAGTAAAAATGAACAAATACTTGCATTCAGGAATTAAACAGAGTGAAATATCCACAAACTGCTAGTCATGCATTTCTTTTGGAACAGCAATTTGCTAATGCATAAATATCACAAAAAAACAATCTCCAAGATTTGAATAAATCACAAACGACTAGAAGAAACAAAGCTTGAATTCTATTTTATGCTTTAAATAGATGACCTAAATATTTAAAATTTTACTTCACCATATATATATAATTTATATATATATATTAAAAGAAAGTAAAGACCATTAGATAAGTGCAAGCAATTTTCCTCAGAAAGAAAATTGGAACCATGCCCAGGAAAGCTGGTTTTTTTTCCTTTTTTTTTTTTTTTTTTTTTTAAACTTCCTACTCCATTCAGTCCACTTTTTTTTTTTTACATAGTAATTTGTGAAGCAAAATAAATTATCTACCATCTGCTATGTCGGGTAAAAGTCCTACCTAGCATCTTCTTGGCAACTACTAGAACATCACCTTTCTCACGGACTAAGTGAAGTGGTATCTCACCAGCGATTTGAACTCTTTTGTAGCTGCATGTAAACATACGTTTCAATTAATGTTTAAAATGTGTAGAGTGAATTGTAACATTACGGGGAAGCAGAAACGGAGCTGCCGAAGGAGAGCTGCACTGGTGTTAGTGAGGGGAGCGAGGGCTGGTTCGCTCAGACACACACACACACACTATCTGGCAATGGGATCTTATCCGCAAAGTGTGGAGGGACGGTTGAGAAGGCATCCGTTTGCGAGCAAAGCTTGAAGGACACAAGCCAAGATTCTCTGTGCACACTGTCCGCTTTAATCAGAATTGACTCGCGCTACTGGGGTCGCACTGTAACAACCGCACAATGGAGGGATCACTCTTGGCACCTTTGATGAACTCTTCCAGCGACAGCTTACCTGAAAGGGAGGAAACACAAAATAGAAATAATTTTTAAAAAGTCACTTGTTGCTGCCACCATCACCATAGCTTAAAAAAAACCCCTCCTTACTGAAGCAACATACGCATATTTAATCTATTGCAAAGGCATTGAGGGGAATTTAGTGCAATGCACAGCAGCCAAATCCTACTCAAGCCCTTAAGCCCAGATGCATTTTTCTTCTGCAAAACAATCTAGCATAATAATTGTTATTTTTTTATTTAAAAAGACAGTGCCAAATATAAAAACAACTGTTCCAATATCATTTGGCAGCTTTTTGCCCAGAACTAGACTATACAAATTATGTGACACATGAACACAAGGTATGGTACCTGAACACATGTATGCTTTGAAAATGATGCTTATATTACTACGACAATTTAAACCTAAATATCCCAAATCGCCCCACTTTGGCCCCTTGTTTGTTGTGACATGTAGGGCTGAGCAGTGATGGCTTCTCCTGCACCTACGAGGCCATGTTGGATGAAGCTTTGAGCAGCCTGTTCTAGTGGAAAGTGTCCCTGCCCATGGCAGGGGGGTTGGACTAGGTGACCATTAAAGGTCCCTTCCAACCCAAACTATTCTATGATTCCACAAGCTGCTTGTTGTGCCCTGGCTGGGTGTGCAGGAACAGGACCGGTTTCCTGGGGCAGCAAGAAAAGACAGCCTTGGGGCAGCCACTTACTGCCACGTGTCACTCCTGAGTGTTTCTGGTTTACACATCTTCGGTTTAGGCCAGAGGCACTGACTTGGACAGACCCTGTAACAGTCTGTGGGTCTGAAAAGGTGATCTCTGGAGGAGCAACCACGAGGAGCAACCGCCCCGGTGTTCCTTGGTTCCAACAGTCCTGTGGCACAGCATAGCATGGCACAGCAAGGAGGAGAGATCCCATCCGCTCTCCCAAACCTCATCCTGGGGTGACCCAGCCTCCTGGCAGGTTTTTCCTGAGCTCAAGACCAGTCTGCTGCACCAATGCCATCAGGAGACCATGAGCAGCCTCTGCCTTGCCTACTATCACCTACACTCTCTTGCTCCAGCACTCTGAACCATGGCAGAAATAAGCTGTAGCAATACTAAGGAGAAATGAAACACTTTCCCTACAAACTGGATGAGACAAGCATTTGCTGCATCCCTGACACCATGTCCAGTGATGTCTCATCTACCTCATGCTCCCAGCATGACCTACCCCGACCCTCACACAACACCCCAGGGCCATCCTTACGCAACCCAAACTGCTCCGCTCAAGACAGGCAGGACCCACACATGAACATCTTGCACTTGGCAGCTGCCTGCTGCCACTTTTGGCCATGTGCCCCCAAAGGGAGGGAGGCACAAGCTCATTATGCCAGTTTTCACCAGCCCCAGGATGCTCCCAGCCTGCCACGGGGATGGGGAGAGGACTGAGCTCAGTGGCCAGCACCTGAGTCAGGTCGAACAGGGAGGAACGAGCAAACCTTCCTCTTGCAGAAATTGCAGAAGCTCAAAACCCCATAGCACACTTCTGTACAAATTTCTGGCTTTTAAGCTAATGTTCTCACACTAAGGGTTTTCTTAAGCCTGAAAAAGAGTACTCATAACTATCAGGACATTTATTAGTACTCCCTTCTCCTTGCATTACTTAAAAGCAAAGCACAAATCAAAATCTATTTGCCACGTCCAACAGTCAGACAGGGAAGAAGAATCATTTCCAGTCACCAAGAGCACACGCGCTTCCCCATGCACAGACTTTATTACTTGGCACTGCATGGCTTGCAGGGCTGGTATTTTACTGGGAATAGGATGACTTTATTTCAGCAACAGATGGAGGATGTATATAGCAGGTTTTCTGAGCACTACTCTGTCGCACATCTGCACGCACGGCTACTTTCCGCAGAATAAAAATACTTTAATCATGTTATTTTAGGGCCCTCCACATGTGAAGTCAGGGGATGAAGTGCTAGTTTTGATGAAGTCAGAGGTAAAATACTTGAGGGCTTCAGCAAGGGCAGGAATTTGCCCTGAGGGCTGCAGCAGCAGATGCTAAAACGCAGCCATAAAATTCTCTTAAATAAAAGCCTTTCTACACATAAGATCATATTTTTCCAGGTCTCCGTATCTCAGCACTAGAACCAAATCTTTGCTCCCACTGAGCACATCAGTAGGATACAGCTCCTGATTTCACTGCCACGGTAACTCCCAGAGAAAACTCCACCTCGACTGGGATAAGAGGAAACATGTCGGTAGGCTGATGGGCAGAGGAAATTGCTCAATTTTGCCTGTGTTTTTCGAGCTTAAGGAAATGAGCTAGCTCAGGTGGAGGGGTCGTGGCAGGTACTCTGTCAGATAATTTATCAAGTAGTTCCATAATTGCCTTAGGAGCTGTTAACATCCCCCCGACATGCATGCTGCAACAGAATAAACACTGCAGGACTGCATGTGGCCATCTGCATATGCACACACGCCATAAACATGCACAGAGAATAAGTATTATGGACCCAGGGGAATTTTTGCTTTCAGGTACCCAACTGCATCCCCAACCCACATTACTGATGACAAGCCCAGGACTGCAACCCTATCAAGGGCAACAGGAGCAAAACCTTGTGCCTGGTTCGTGCTATGCCCAGAGAAAATAACCCAAAGACATTGGACTCAGTGAAGTTTCAGAGGAGCCTTTACAGTAGGGGATTTACCTGCAAAATGTCAGGGTAGGACTGCTCCCCTCCCCTCCCTTCGTCCCACCAGCAGGAAAAGTCTCTCACCCGCTGCCCACTTATTCACCCTACTTGTTACGGACTGGCGATGCTCACTGAGGTCAGGCAGACACCAGAGGTACCAGTGGGGACATCCCTGCCCTCTACCTCCCACCCACCCCAACTACCATGATCTGCTTCGAGCAACGCTGGGCTAGAAAACCTGTACTTCTAGAGCCTGTGAAGGGGTGCCAGTGAAGATCCTACCATCGTTGTTTGTGTCCATCTGTCTGAAGATCTTGTCTGTTCGCTTCTCAGGAGTGGATTCATCTTCCGGCATTTTCATTACTGATGAAACCATTTTGTAGATTGCCTGAGTATTAAAAAAAATAAAAAAATAAAAAAAGACACAGGAAAAACACAACCCAAAGAATAAAGTATTAGGACTGAGAAAAAGAATTTAATCGTGTAGCAATAAAAAAGGCAGCTGACCCTGGCAGGCAGCTGTGGGACTTTATAAACCAAAACAAATAGGAATTTCTGACTGCAGCTTTTTTTATTTTTCTTTCCTGTATTCATTCACACTTTAAAAGAAGCTCCCACACCGCTGGGTCAGTTTAACTGAAAGTCAGTGTCTAGATTAATGTACGAGCAGGACTGGGCTAAGATACAGGAGGCAATGGTGTGTAATTCTCTTTTCTGCAACTGGGCTAAGCCATCGCCTCTTCGGCTGGCTCTCAACACACACTCAGTTACATTTATGCATGTGGGGTGTTGCACAGATGATAGGTGAATATCAATATATGGGAATAGGGGTTGTTTTTATTTGTGGATAGGTAAGGAAACACATTTTCAGACTTATAAGAATGTGAATAAAGATGAGACCTCTTTAGGACATCTGCAGTCCTAGCCCTCCTCCTAAATTATCCCTGCTCAGCCATGAGGACCACCACTGGGGCACTGGCTGGATGCATTATGTGCTTCCCAGTGCCCCTTGCAGTGCACTGGAGACACATCTCAGCTGCAGAGCGGATGACAAGCAGCCCACTCCCGAGACCAAGCCCCAGCCAGCATGTGGGGCAGGGGCACAGGGGGCTCTGCCCCGCATGCCCCCCAGTACAGCCCGTGGGCAATCTGTCCCCAACCTTCCGGAGACGAAGACACGCTACAGCCTTTCATTCGGAGATCATGTTGACTCACATCTGAAGTTTCAAAGTATTAATTTTGAGATTAATCAGGTCAGTAAAATTTGCATTCAGGGTTTTTTGATCCCATCAACACCCCACTAAGACATACCTAGGGAGAGCTGCAAGATTTTGGCTGTGGGCCAGTTGCACAGCGCCCTGTTCATCTCTCAGGCTCTTTCCTTATTTGCACCTTGTAGGTCCCACCATGGCCCCCAGTGTCCCTTTGGGGACCACGGGCTCAGGAGCCTCCCTGGGGCAGGAGGGACCCAGTTTGGCACATCCCTCATCTCCAGCTCCAGATGTCCTAGAGCAAAGAGGTTACAGCAACATGAACACAAGAAACAACATCTCACCTGCACTATTTCTAGCATTTCACCACGGCTGATGTACCCATTGCCATCCAGGTCGTACATACTAAATGCCCACTTCAGCTTCTGTTCCAGCTTGCCCCGAGAGGTGACACTCAGGGCGATGATGAATTCCCTAAAGTCGATCGTCCCGTCACCATTGGTGTCAAAGGTGCGGAAGACATGCTCCGCAAACTTCGATGCGTCACCATAGGGGAAAAAATTCGCGTATATTTTTTTGAACTCTTCCACAGTCAAATGGCCCGTCGGGCAATCTTTTAGGAAGCCCTTGTACCATTCCTGCAGCTCATGGTCTGTGAACTCGGTGTTCTCACGCAGGTCCTGGAGCACCTCGGGGCGCAGCTTGCTGTTCTGCTTTCCCATCCTCTTCTGGATCCGGGTTCAGAGGAGAGGGGCTGGGGGCAGGCAGAGCCCTGCAGTAAACGCAGACCCTGCCTGGGGCAAGGGGGAAAGAGGAGAAAAAGGATGCTGTAAATCACTGGGAAAAGATCTCATTTCATCTGGCCTCTTTTCCTCCACTCTAGGCTCTCTCAGTTACTAGTATGCTGCAAAAGGACAAGGGAAGGCAGTTTGGGAGGGACTATTTAGGAATTATTAACCCTTATTATTAATGTTTATTATTTGGGAAATAATAATCCTCATTATTTTATTTTTCTGCTACAATCCCACTCCTGCATCATATGGCCAGGTCTGGATCCGAGCTCTTGACCCACCCCAACAGGCTGATCTGCTGTGGTGACCAAGCGGGAAGGGACAGCAGTGGCGATGGAAAGTAAAATCCATCTATTCAAAAGTGAAAGTAAGCCAGGATGAAGCCAGGGGCAGGAAGGGCAGGTGGCTCCGTGCCAGCCGCGTTCGCATCAACCAGAACCCTTGGCTTACGGAGCATCTTCTCCCTCCTCCTGTGACAGCAGCACCAGCACAAGGGACTTCATCCTTTCCAGCAGATCGCGACCCTCTGCCTTCCCAGGCAAGCAGAGAAAAGGGCTTTTTAAAGCAAAATGTTTGGCAAAGCAACTCCTGCTAGGTTTACTGGGATTTATATTTTTCTAAGCTTATTCAGCAAGTTCAACATTCCCCAGTGTGGGCAAAAGGGCATTTCAACCTCAGGATTTTATCAGAATTTCAGGAGGGTTTGTCCCCTCCTTTGACAGTGCCTGTGATGCGCAGGTGACTGCCTGGCAACAGGACAGCTCCTTCAACAAAATGAAAGATGGTCAATCTGCACTTAGGAAACAACAGGAGAAAAAAGATACCATGATGTATTTTTGGCTTTTACCCCTTTCAGCCTTTCATGGTTTCCCAGCAATACCAAACCGAGCTGCCAAGCAAGAGGTTGAGCTGCATCTCCTCCCCCAGACTGACAGGAATTTATTCACAAGCTTTGCACAAAGTCACATCCAAACCCCTATGACTGGTCCGGCATAAATGACATTTCTCTGCACAGCCTGTTATGCCCCTGTTAGGCTTGCTCACAGCTGGTGCAGAAGGTAGGTTAGTAACTGGCCACAGTAACACTGCATGGCTACATGGAAACTGCAAGAGCTGAGCAACAAAGCGCACAGAGACCAGGAAAAAATATAACGGGGGCTAAGCACTTCCCAGAGAGTAAAAATCCCAGGCATGCATAAGAACCTAAAAAAAAAAAAAAAAGTTAAAGGTCAGCAAAAAATAAGTTGCTCTACAGCTGACAGATTTTCAACAGCTGAATTTAAGCTCATTTGATTTGTATTCCACTTAGTCTCTGTGTCGCCTCAGCAATGTAAAAAATCCACATCCTGCTCTGTGGCTTAATACTCAGAGACAAAAAACAGCCAGCTGCTCATTAGTTCAATGCATTGGGCTTAACGGAAAACTGTGTTATATTAGCACGTCTGTTTTCTAGAAAAGCTGTCAATATTTCAGCTCCAAAGCTCTATTTTTGTCCATTATACTGCAGAGTTCTCTGGGCCCCTGACACACCTCTACTTGCTCCCAATATGCAGGGATGCTACAGCTCCCAGTCCCTGCCAGCATCATCCCTAGGAGAGTACTGGGCTGCCCTCCAGTTAAACCACTAACTCCCAGCTGCTCCCACTGCCTTTCCATCTTTGAATCTCCCCAGCTCCAGATATTCATCCTTGCAGTGCCAAGGGCAGAAAACACAATATTCTACTCTGCTGCAGTCAATTTGCAGAAAACACTGGTTTGGAGCAAATAACAGACGGACTGTGGTCCTTTTTTTAAGAGCAGAAATTGTAACACCATGTTTCTGTCCTTGGGTGAGGAGATACCTTCAGGTTCCATCCTTCAGTGAACCCCTCCACTTCATGATGCCTGGGTGCTTTGTAAGAGCTACTGTCCCGGCCCAAGAGCAGTCCCTGCCTGCCAGCCGCTGTCTTGGACTTCCCTGGGAGAGGGACAGAAGCATCAGAGCCCACTTAATGCAGGAGCTGGACTTTAAGCAGAAATAACCTCAGCTTTAATCATGCACATGGTTAAGGGACTGTAAAACTTCCAACTGGTAGTTAAAAGAGGTTTGCAAAGGTTTGCCATTTCTCCCTGTTCCTATAATACCTTTATTATCCCTGTTCCCTTAAAAATAGGGGCCCCTAGACAAGATGATAATTTAATTTACTAGCATTCACTACTACTAGTGATAAGATATATCCTGTTATTTGGACGGATGCTCATTTAATATCGGCTTCAAAAGCTTTATATTCAAGTAGTCTTTGCATTCAACAAATTACAGGTTATTTCAACCCTTCCTCTTTTACATCATTTTATATCAGAAAAGTAATGTGCAATGCTCTGAACACAACCCTTTTTTACATATGAGCTTTGTGAAAGGCTTTGTAATGTATTCAACCCAAACATAACCCTGCAGTTGTTGTAACCAATTTGTTGTGAATAATTAAATAACCAACATTAACATTAATTTATTAAAGCCAATCTAAAAAAAACCAGCTTCAATGTGAATTGTGTTGCAGGTAGCTCCTCCAAAATGAAATGCCTAAATATCTCATTAATCATGACAGCAACCCCTGCTGCTGGCATCCAACTGACATTTCATTCGATTGCTATAAAATGCTTTCATCAAATCACTTTCTAGAGGCTCAGTGGCTGATTTAGCCACAAGACCACTCGGAGGATGGTTGTTAATGGGAATCACAGGAGTGGGTCTGGGATGCTCAGGTCAGTCTTGTGATTAGGGCTGTGGGTTGTTTTTTTAACAAGCCTGTACCAGCCAAATCACTGGCTGCAGCGGGTGTAGAAGGCAAGGGTGGAGACACATCCTTGCACCCAACATTGCCCCGAGCAGTCAGCGGAGACCTAACTCCAACACTGCCTGCCTGTCCCTCATTTCCCATCATACCAGGGTGAAATCCAGGGAAGCGATGCCACATACATTGCGATGAGGTCCATCTCTGCTTAGCTTGATGAGCCCTCAGGTCACCTGGCACTATCATGGCAGTAACAAAAACAATCGCAGGAATGTCCTTGAGGTGATCGGACAAGGAAAAGCTTGGAAGTATAACTGCAGACCAGTAGACTTCACAAGTATGTCATTGCTCATGAAAGTGATGCTCAGTCATGTAAGGCTCAGACAGGGGGAAACGCAGATGCATTTTTGTTCCGGTTTCACACCAAAATTTTTGTTAAAATTATGCGGTGATGCTACCTGCCTGCAATAAGCTATGTCCACCCAGGCTAGAAATTGAGATGCCAGAGAACTCCTACCTGAATATATCCTCTGTCCTTCTAGACTCACCAAAAATAAGCAATAATCTCATAGCAAAAGCCTAGCAACGAGAAAAAAAGGTCATTTACTGAGGCCAAGACACACACCAGTTATGCAGCAGTACGGTGAGTAACTGTAGCTAACTCTGAAACAGCTAAAGTAGCAATTCTGTGTTTTTGCCAATAGATAGACTGATTGTCAGCATCCATGCACTGAAGTATTTGAAATACTTTTAACAAAGCTCAGTGCACCCTACTTTTGCATTAACTCTCCATCAATCACCAGTTACTGCAGATAGAAGTGTTCTCTGAATATGTAACCCAGAAAGCCGGAGACCAACTTGGCTTTTTCAATGCAAACCTTCTGAAGGCAAAAATCCCTTGAACTGAACTCCTGATGGGATCCTCTTAGTGCATCAGTTACGGCTGCAAAAGGAGGGATGACTCCTTGGAGATGCACTTCCTTGTGCAAACCCCCTTGGATACTGATTCAGTGTTAATAAAAAGACGAAAACTGATGAAATGCCCATCTGTCGGACAGAGGTGCTCTCCAGCAGAGAAAGACAGTTCACAGAGAAATAGAGTAAATACTCTTTATATTATCTGAGGTATCTGCTTTGCAGGGGGAAATCTAGCACCATTTCTCTTGCAGTGTTCACTTATAAAATAGAAGAAGCATGTCTGAGATCTGTTATGGTCCTGAAGCTATAGCACAGTGCCTCAGGGACTGCAGGAGCCCAAAGCAAACAAACAGCATAAGCCAGGCAGCAAATACTGCTCTTAGTTGGTCTGAAATGCAAGAACCATTCCCGCAGGGGTGGAAGATTTTTTTATTTTTAATTAAAACACCTAAAGCATTAGATCCATCACTGATGCCTTCTGCCCTGGGGTGCAGAAGAAGAGACAAAAGGATTTAGCCCACACCGACCTTGTGAGCATCATGTTAGAAAAGGCTTTGCTTGGAAACACTGTTTTACAGTGATGGTGGTCAAACACTGGCATAGGTTGCCCAGAGAAAATTTCACCATTCTGTGGAATAGCCTCAATATCTTTTTTCCTATGGCTAGGTGAAGATGAGAGCCAGGAGGAGGTCCTGCTCCCCTGGGGTAATTCAGCAACCATGGTGCCTTGTTCTGCAGCTGTATTTTTTAAAGTTTGATCCATGTATTAAGAAACAAACAAACAAAAACCTAAAAAACCCACAAAAACCCCACAGGTAGTCGAAACAAAAGCCTCAGTCACTAAAGATGTGTGCTGCCACACTTCAGGAAGACACCCTCGAGGAAAAATGTTTTGGGCTCTGGTAGCACCAGTGCTCACCAACACAGTCAACACACAGATGTATTTAAGAAGACTCCAGCTCCTGTGGGCCAAGCTGCAAGAGGGAGATGGGTTCCTGGGCACCCCAGCTAGCAACAAATGCCTAGTGGTACGAAAAGATCATATAGCAAATAGGCTGCAAAACTGGATTATAATGACATCCTCTGGACCATGCTTTGCCCAGGGCCAGTCAACGGGTCTGATCTGAACTGGGAGGGGAAACGTGCAATTACATGGGCCTGGGATGGATAACGAACTCTGGACTAAAGAGCAGATTTTGTTATGTGTTTTAATGCCAGTATCCTAAGCAACAAGCGTTGAAATAGAGAAGGCACAGGATATACAAATATGTTGCTATAGATATCTGGTCCTGCCTGGTAAACCCATGTGAACTTCTTTCCTGCCCTGCAGCAAAAGCAGCACGTACCAGCTACTGCAGCACCCACTTCGTCTCCCCAGGCTGTAGACCCAGGGCCAAAAGTAACACCTTTTGATAAAGTTTGAAGTGCAACAAGGAATACCTTCACCTCTTGAAAAGTTAATGTTAGAAGCAGCAAGACAAAAGAGAAACCTCGATCAATAATGCCGCGAAAAATTCAAGCCCTGAAGAAATGCTGCAGGGTTTGAGAGAAAAAGGCTGGCGTCAAGAGGAGCTGAAGCTCCTTCCTCTGCTGCCTTCGGGGAAACAGAGAAATGAAACCTGACAAGCGAAGAACAGACCACACTAAATAAATAAATGGGCTTCTTAAATTTTTCACTTTCAGTGACTAATCATGCTTTTATTTAAATAAGTAACATTGCTTACTTGCAACTTATTTTCAAGTTAAATCCTTTTCAGAAGCCTATTAAAAAAAGTGGGTGAAGGGGAAGGACTACGCCCTGTATCACCCACATTTTCAGTTCCAGAGAACCCAGTAACAATTCAGGTATGTACACTGAACGTCCTTCTGAGAGGCGGAGCGAATTAGTAACAGACCTTGAGCCACCTTACTTTTTAAGTTCATCCATCCAAATGCGTACCCAGGGACTGTGTGGTCTTGAAAACCTGATTCCACGTCTGGGATGAAAATCCATCATAGATAACCACCTACCCCCAAGCTCACCAAAAAAAGATATAATTACAAAGGCTTCAATCCTGCAAATAGCTATGCGAGAGGAGTATTTCCAGGCTGGCACATTAATTTCATGGAGTCAGCTACAAGGGCTGAAACCTAAGAAATTCACTTACGGGTCTCTGGATTGCTCCTGTCTATTGAAGTCACTTTACTCGGGATTATATTCCCAATTTACAGGGAAAAATCAATTAGTCTCTGACATCGAGCATCAATGCATTAACCCAAGAACCATTTTACAAATTCACTGCAAAGAAACAAAAGAACCACAAAACACCCCCAAACATTCATGAATTGCTGCTAATGAGGAAAAAAACGAGACCTGTGTTTGGACCAGAAAATTGGCAGTTCCTCAGGGAGCTCTCCATAACATTCTCCAGCTCAGGGAGGAGAGCTTATTACTGTAAAGGGCAAATATTCCCAATGCAGTAAGGAAAGCACAGAAATATTTTTAGGAAATTAGGAAATTGGGTTAATTTGGGTGGGAGCAGATTGGGCAGCAATACAGCTTGTGATTACAGACAGGAAAAGAAAATCATGAGTGGATTTTCCTTGTCTCCTCCCTTTGCCCTTTCCTTTTTTTTTTTAATGAACCCAAAGGAGAAGCAGCCAACCCTGTTTTGTCTGCAGAGGCTGTGCAAAGTTGGCAAGGCTTAAAAAAAAAATTACAGTTTGTTTACACAATATTATAGAGCAAGGAAAACATGTCAGCACAATGTCTTAGCCCACAAGGTCTTTTTCTGAAAAGGCTGGACTGCATGAGGAAAAACCCATGTCATGTTCACTGAATATACTATGGTGATATATAATTTTAAATAAAGCTCTGTGAGTGCGGGCCTGCAGGATACGGGAAGGTGCCTGATGTGAACTGCAAAATCAGAGAGAAGACTGCAACCTTTTAGAAAAAGGGAAGTGACAGAAATCAGCAGAGGGCACTATATTTTTAATATAATTAAAACCACAGAATTAGCACAGTTGGGCTGCTTTGTCATTGGATTTTAAAAGTTTCATACAATGTGTTTATTTAATTGATGAAAATAAATCACAGAATAATTCTCTACAGAATAATCACAGCCCTGGGAGAAAGGAAACTGGATTAAATTTTAGAAGAATTAGCCAAAATATGGCAGTATCAAGAGCCAGGCAATGGCACCTGAGATACCTCAGAGCATCAGAACCATTCACGTGGAGACGATGGAGAGTTTGGGGACAATGGCACTTGCTAAAGAGACAGTGACAGATGATAGTCAGCCCTCAGAGGCTGGTCTGCAAGACTATCCTCACTGCTAATTATGCCTAAATGGGGGGGGGAAGATGCGATGCGCTTCCCAAGCTGCAGGTACTGTGCTGAGATACAGGAGTTGGGAGGAATCAAGGGGATTTCAGGGTAGCTAATCTGAAACAGGGAAGAGAAGAGAGTTGGGTTTCTTTTCAATATTTAGCAGAGGTATGCTTAGTAAAAAGATGCTCAGAAATTTGGTTTTGGAGATATGGCAACTAACTACCTTCAACAAAAATTCAACCAACATTTATTTAGCTGCTTAATTAAAAACACTGAAACACTGTGTGTTTCTACTGCTACCCAATTTTTTGTTTCAAAAATCTCAAATCTAATATAAATGCATCCATTTATTTTATTAATCCAGCTTTCTAAATGAGCTTTTTTTTTTTTTATATAGATCATCACTTTAAAATAGCACAAAAGCCACTGGTTAACATCCTTGTAAAAATACACTCTACTAAACCAAAATTCATCTCAAAACACTGTTCTCTTTCCCCTTCAGTGGCAACCACTAATGATAATAATCTAATTATTTCACACCTTTGTCTTCCTGTTTGCTGAATGAAAAAAATGCTATAGGTAAAAATCTAAAAGCAAACCTAGAGTTTAACTTTTTGTTTCTTGCAGAGGTGTAAAAACCCTGTGAAATAAAAAAAATCTGTAAAATAACTACACGAGAACAGCATCTCACCCGTAAGGAAGGAACATGGTTCTGCTGGATGCAGCAATTCAGGCAGCAGAAGACCAAGTCTTCTGTTGGTAGGAATCAGCCCAAGCTCTACACTAGCTGAGGATATTACTCAAGTCTTGCTGCAGGTGACTGTACCAGCCTCAGGGATTTTTTAAAATTTATTTTTACAATCAAGGAGCCAAAAGTGCAGAGACTACTATCACGTGCAGGAAAGCCACATCCCCAGCACACATCTTGGACAAGAGCATCACAGAGGAACGTGATGCAAGGTTTGTGCTCGGGTTAGTATCAGGGCAAGCACAAGCCTTCGTGCCTCGAGAATGCAACGCCAAACACCTTGTATTGAATTATAGCAAAATCTATGCTGGGATGCAGACACCCATCTGGGGCAATGTCCTGATGTCCTCCCGGGATGGCCACGCCAAGGCACGCCTGGGCTGGTGGCTCCCCACCGGCAACGTGTGCGAGGGCACACGTGGGCGTTTGCCCAAGGCAGTGCCTCGGCGGTGTGAACTCCAGGGCTGATGGTGGCAGGGATGAGCGGGGCATTGGCATTCCTGTTGGGTGGATCTTGAACACAAAGTGCTATTTTCTATACCCACTGCAGAGACAAAAAGGACATCCTTGCTTGATCAGCGGTGGTATGACAGACCATCTCTCTGGCCATGCATGATGCTCAGTGATACAAGTAATACCCCCTCTCACCTCTTACTTCAGTCCCCATCATTAAAAATGGGAGATCTCCAGACAACAGGAGACATCGTATTATTTTGTCACTAGTTCCTACAAAATCAGTACAAAAATGGGCAACACCCCTTCACTGAGCTGCCTGGGACTGTGCTTGCTGGACTCTCCCAGCAGCTGGGTCCAAGGCAAGCAGAGGCTTATGCAGCAGCATGGCAGGACACCTCCAGTACCAGCCCACGCACTAAGTAGGTGCAACTTTCATTAATCCTGAACACTCAACAGTATGATTCGCTTTTAAGAGCATTCACTATAAATTACGCAGAAGAGCAATATGACTGCCTGTCTCAGAGAAAGGGAGTGCTCCATATCAGAGGAGACAGTGGAAGATCCCCTGACTCAAGACACACGTTGACATTCTTAAGGGCACCAAGAAAAGCCCTCTGAAAATCCTTTCTCTCCTCTGACATTTCTGCGTGGCATTCAACACTCAAATGCAAATAATCTCAGAAGCAAACCATGCAATCCGCACTCAAGACATCACTTTTTTCATTAACCTCCACCACAGGGCTCCATCCCCAGCAATATCCACACCAAATGTGCTTTTCTGAGCGCTGCGGGTGAGGGCTACCTGGAGCTGAGTCTCTGTCAACAGGCTGGGTAAGAGAGCAAATGGAAAATCAAATCACGCTTAATTTTATACTTATATCTGAGTGATGCCAGTAGTGGCCAAATAGGTGTATTTTCCTCCCTAACTGGGTATGGTAACAGGAAGGAGATGTGATGGCTTTGAAGCAGGAAGCACCCCAACAGGCGTGGGATGAGAAGAGCTGACCTCCACCTGAGACCACACATGGGGCACATCCTGTCCCACCGCCTCGGTGTCACAAAAACAGGAAACGAGTGTCTTCTCTCAACAGCAATGTTGAAGGTGGACATTCATGGGGGGAGAAGGGGACGAGGAAGAAAACCTACTCCTGATACCACCTTAAGGTCTCTCCTTCAGATGGCACTATCTCTGTGAACTTTGTTTTAGTAAAGGAAAAAAAAAAGAAAAAAAAAAAAACACTTAATCAGTAAGGTTTTAACATATCAGGCCATGGACAGATAAGCTCTTCGGGTCTGGCCACACCATGATACTGACCTCAGCCACTTTTTGATCTTTTCATTTATTACTCTGGTCTCTGAAGAGACCCTAAGTTATACCTGATATCAACTACTAGTTAGCTCCACTTCTAGCAGGGCTACAGAAAATCCTACTAAACCCAACACTTTCACCAATTTCTGCATCTTTCACAAACCAAGATCCATGCTAGCCACCAGGCTGTCTTTTTTTTTTTAATCTCCCTTCCCCAAGGATGACATACCTATTTTCCTAGAAATTTTCAGCAACTTTTCTGCATGAGAAGGTATCCTGTGTGAGAAACCACGTCAACAAGACCTTTCCGTAAGTGCAACATTTGCGTAATGTCAACACAATAATTTATAATTTATTTTTTCCTCTTGAGAGAAACAGGAAAAAAGTGTTTAAAGGACATGGCAGTGGTTAAAAGGAGGGCTACGCTGGTGGAGGATGGTACACTAATTGAAAGTTTCTGAAGTGATGCCTTCTCCTGGGGTGTGCAGACATCAACTTTCAGCACAGAACAGCGAGGCTGCTTCCCTTCACCTTGAAGCCTGCCAACAGCTTCTCATTGGCAGTATGTTGAAAAGGAAAGGCCAGTGAACGCACCACCTTCAGGGTCAGCAGAGTCAGCTCCAAAACTGATGTAGGTATTTGGAGTCACACTGGCATCAGGGAAGAGGTTCCTGCCAGAGGAAGGTGAAGCTTTTATCTGCTCAGCTGAAGGCAGTCTGGACCATGGAGGCACCAGGTAGATCCTCCAGCTGATGCTCTGCCCTGGCTGAGCCTCCTGTTCAGTCTCTTCTCTCTTCCCTCTGCAAACACAGGCACAATCCTGCTGCTAGACCTTCCTGAGATATACCCAGCGCAAAAGAAATAGCCCCATATTTCCCCCCATGCTCTGAACAGAGTACACAGTACCTTAAAAGCATTTCAGGCCCTCACATTCTTGCGGTCAACATATTTTTTTTAGCTTCTTGACCCTCTATTGCAGAGATCCTGACTTGTGAGACTTATTTTGAGATCTACCTTACATTTCAGAAGTAGAACACAGCAGCAAGCATCAATCAGGCTCCCAAAGGAAGCTCAACCCCCATATTTCCTCTCTGCAACACCAACATTTCCAACTGCTGGAGGGGTGGTGGGGCAGGATGGACAGACAGGCATTTATATCTCCCATAGCCAAGCCCAGGACAGTGCTCTTTGGCATTTTGGTGCCAAAACCTTCTGTTTTGGAAAAAGAGAGGAGCCGCGGCTGAGGATGACGCTGCTGAACAACGGCACGTTGCCCTGGCATGCTGGGTTTTGGAGCAACTCCAAGTAGGGTGGGACTGTAAGGAAGTGGACAAAAGCTTTGGATAGAGATCTATGGGGAGGAAGTGCTTCCTACTTCCTATACTCCACAGAAAGGACAAGGGCTTTAAATAACCCTCCTCCCGAGCCCTGCTGAAGACCAAAAGGAAGATTCTGCCGCTGGAAGAAAGTCCTATCTGGCTAGGACCTGGCTGAAGGCTGCCGTGCGTCTCCCATGGGATGCGGCCGCCCTGCCGCAGTTCCCACCACTTTGGTGGGAAGGGGAAGGCTGGGCTGCCCACAGTCCCACTGTGACTGGCACCATCCAGATAAAAAAAGGGCTCTCAGCTCCCCCATCAAAGCTGCAGAGCCAGATTTGCCCCCTGAGAACATCCTTTGCTCAAAAAGGAAAATCAAGAAGCTACATTTAGACTTCGCAATGCCATCTTGACATCACACTTTTTCTCAGGCCCATTTACCTTTTAGCCTTTTCTAATAGGACTGCAGCAGCCCCTTTATGCTGATGGACAGAGACACTCAACCTGCTCCATCCATCCCTCCCTCCCCACCTCTGCAGCCACACCAGACCCTCCCCTCCTTGCCTCCCTCCTGCCTCTTGCATGGTCCTACATGTAGACCAAGAACATTGGAGCCAGGACAACCTGTAGGTTGGGCAACAGTACTGATAAGCTGGCACTGAGCAAAAAACCCCCACTCCTAACAAATACCAATGGAATATTTACTTTGCTTGGATGTAACAGAATCAGACCCTAAATACAGTAACACATATTTGCAGACCACCCAGATCTTTCCTTTGTACAGTACTGCATCAGTTATCTGTCCATTTTAATGTACATATTCAGTTGTCACATCTCTCACCTGCCCTGTTCTCTGCCCTGGGTGTCAGACCATGGGAAGAAGCCTGTTTGTCATTTTTCAACCCATCCTTCGTGTGCTGGAGCACCCATTGCCTATTAACCCAATAGAAGACGACTTGTGCTGTGCCAAAGTTGCTTAAATCTACATCTCAGATATTTTCAGTGGGCTGGAAGATTTAATAATGGAAAATGCAGGAGAGAAGGAAGGAAACCACAGGTTTGGAAAATATCAGGCTAGACAGATTAAGAAGCAATGCGGAAAAAATATACTCCAAATTATATTCTCAAAACAAAAACAAAGATATAGGCAGGTCGGAAAGAACCAAGTTGTGCACACATTTCTGCTATGGTCTCTAGTAAGAAATGGCATTGCTTTGAAATGGGATTGAATAAACAAACTTCACCTTCCTGGAGGAAAAAATTAGTTCATGAATGGCTTTGCACAAAGCAATTACCCACTGGTTTGGAACACACGCCTGTGGCTTTGACCTGCCCAGATAGCCATCGAAACTGCACTTGGTCCAAAACAGGGAGAGATAAAGTTATCAATTCCTCCCTGGTTTTACAAAGGAGCGAAAGAGTCAAAACTATTTCTCATAGCAATTATCTGCCAGGTACTGGGTTCAGTGGACAACAAAATGCGCTCAGTAAATGTACTGGTGTTATAAAATTCCTGGGTCATATCTACTAATTCATATTATGGCAATACAGTGAGCACCCAGCTGAGAGGGCGGCTTTGTTGGGCTGAAATTAGACAAAGTGCAGTAAGAAACAGCCTGTGGTGACACTGAATTCGCAGCGAGGGGTGAGAGGGACAGATCTGCCCGAGTGCCAGCCCTGAAGAGGTGGCATATCCACCACAGGCATGCACTGAAGCGAAGATGCTGAGTGCCACCATTCCTGCAAATTCAATTTGGTTATTGTAGGTTATTTCTTTTTCTTGTTGTTTCCAAGCCATTTTCACATCCTATAAGCTTCTGTTACTCAGCTTTGTCCTAATGGCTTCCGTATAGAGCTATGCCAGGGTGGATGTAGCTCCATATACTTGCACTTTAATGTAGTCAATACTCATTATTTTCAATATTCCTAAAGATGAGCTGCTCCTCTTGGAAATACCATTTTTGGGCCCTGATATGGCAGATGTGGCATCACTCATTGACCTTCTTCCTGAGCTTCATCCCAAAAGCCAGCCAGGCTTTGCTCCCACTATCGCAGTCACGGGCCTCATTCCTCTACCAGCTCAACATCATCTTCTAATTTCCAGCCTGAATGTATTCAGTGCCGGTGACCACATTTGCTCTGGTTCCAACACCGTCTTCTCTAGAACTTCCCCTCTGTTACACACACAGATAGAGAGCCATCACTCCCACATCAGTCTTGGCTTTCCTGGCTTAAATGACCGGGCTCTTTTTGCCCCCTCTCAGACACACCTTCTCCTTTCCCCGTGTCATAGAAATCCTCCTATGCACTTAGTGCAGTGACAGCCTCACCGACTCCTGGCCACCAGGACCGCACACACCATCTTGGACGAGGTTTCACCTCGACACCGAGTTTCCTTATCTGCACTGGGAACTCATCCAAGAAGGGGATTTGTCTTCTCACCTTAGTGCCTTGGGTCAATCTGTGTTCAGCTCTGCCTGGGGTCCTCTCAGTGCTACCAGATGAGTAGCTTCTCCTCTGCTCAGAGACATATTGCCCCTACGTTTCATGCCTTTTCTGTGACTGCCATCCCCAGGGCTACCCAGCTCGCTCAGAACCACATCCTGATCTTCTTTCACGTTAATGATAAATGGCAGCATTGTGGCATCAGATATCTGGTCTGTGCACTCCCAAATATGAAGCTTCAAAACCCATCCCCTGAGAAGGTCTAATGGAAGAGATGTGAAGCTCAGCGGAAAAAACAATGTTAAGAAATAAGTGACCCAACACATTTCTGGAACGTCTCCACGTGTAAAACCTAGTGGTGCAAATCACACAAGACTTTTCCAGTTTCTTCTCCAGCTATAAGTGTCAGGCAACCGAGGAAGACCACTTCTATCACTCGTCCACAGTGTGAGAACAGGGAATAATGGCATATTTGTTTCATAAACAAAACAGCAGGCTTGCACAAAACCAACCAACCAACCAAATCTAACCACAGCCTTAACTAGGGGAGACCACAATCACTCTCTATTTGCTATTCAATAGGATCTGGGTACGAGAAAACATTTTCAGCAAGTGCAGCTTCTCACACACATATGTTTGTATTTTGTCCAAAATAAAGGGTTTTTTCCTCCTACAGGGGGAGATTCAGATCTGGCCTGTCAGAGAAACAGCTGTAACAAACAGAAAGGCCACTAGGCAGTTTGCTCTGAAAATAAAATTTTAAAATCCCCCTTTACTAGAGCAGTAAAAAAGGTGACTGAAAATATCCCTGAATGCTATGAGCAGGTTGCAGCCCCCTTGGAATGTGAAGGGCCTCAGGATCAGCCATAGGGGCAGGAGAAGCAGTTCAGCAAACGTGTTCATACACACTTACAGATACATGGCACTTGTAGTCACTGAGAGATTTGCCACTGAGAAAAGCCTTTTTTTTTTTTTAACATCAAAAGAAGTGTGCCCTTTGTGGTTTTACCCCATGGGTGGAACCACAGTGAGCTGGCACTGCTCCTTCCCTAGCTCCAGGCAGCGCTTGCACTGGAGCAACATGGCAGGACCCTTTGCAAACCAGAAAGGCACCCTGGATTGGGTCATCGTACAAGCAAACGGATGGGGAGAAACCATGCAAACATACCACAAGTTTGCCAAAACCTTTGGCTATGCTGTAACAGCGTTTGGATGTACGTTGGGGCATGCAGGCAGCTTTGGCCAGGCACAAGCCTGCTCAGCTGGGCGCTCGCTCCGACGGCCCATCACTGCCGACATGCGAGTCGCGAAAAAGCTTAAAACCCCTACATGTCTCGGCATGCCACTGAATAAAATTTGTGTATGCATAAAGCCCCCAGATCGACTTTTCCTATAAAAAAGTGACTGTTTCTCAACCAAAACTGCTCTTTCCGGCAGGGAGGGGAGCTGCGGCAGCACATTTCTCCAGGCTGCACCACGAAGCCACAGAGGCTGCTAGGAGCACTGCAGGCAGAACTTAGAGCTCCTCAACAAGAGCACCACTCTTTACCCACAAATAACCCCACTAAAACAGGTCCAATTTCTTGATGCTGCTCTTGCAGCCAGTGCTTCCACGCCCGCAGCTTTCCCAGAGAAAACCACAGCATGAACATGCTCTAGCCCGCACTATGTTTAACACGAGTAGCCTGGTTTCACACATCTGTACAAGCAGTGGGAGCTACCATTTCTTTGCTAAGAGCACATCTTAGGCTGGTACGTGTTAAAGTTAACCAGCGGTGAAGCCCGCTGCTCCAGCTCTCCCAGCAGCTGTCCCAGCCTAAAAGCTGGAGGATGCTGGAGGGCTCCCGCTGCGAAGCAGAGAAGTGGCAGTTGAGATCTGGCCTCCACCGTGCCAGGCACCATGCACGGGGCTAAAAAGAGCCTGTCGCTGTGCTAAAAAGCAGATAATTTAAGTAGAAAGGCAGCTGATAGGACTTCGCTGCTTTGCCGAGGAGCCAGCTAGACAAATGCATCTTGCAGCAGCAAACATCACCCTGCATCGACAAGGTGGAGGGTCCTTTCAAATCAGTCCCAGGCAGGTCCAAGGACAAGGGCTGGGAATAAAGAGGAGCTGCCTGATAAATGGCAACACTTGGCAAGCCTAAAAAAATGTATCTGCTTCCTCTCCTTCAAAAGGTTATGGACCTCTTTCCTACCATTGCCTCCCAGCTCATCATTACATTTACCCTGACTGAAAATATTAGATGCCTCATGTCTTAAACTTGAAGAACATTTTTTCCACTCAGACACAGGAATTTTGCTTACCTTCATCAAGTAGCAGTGCCAAAAGTTGTTCAAGTACAGTATAAATATCAGCCTTTGCCAGTAAACAAGTGCAGATTTTAGCACCAGATCTCACAAGAATAATCACAGAATGGTTTGGGTTGGAAGAGACCTTTAAAGATGGTCCAGTTCAACCCCGCCTGCCATGGGCAGGGACACCTTCCTCTAGACCAGGTTGCCTGGCCTTGGACACTTCCAGGGACAGGGCATCCACAACCTCTCTGGGCAACCTGTTCCAGTGCCTCAAGACCCTCATCATAAAAAATTTCTTCCTTATCTATAACCTTTCTTCAATCTATAACCTACCCTCTTTCAGTCCAAAACCATTGCCCCTTGTCCTGTCACTACAGGTACTGGTAAAAAGTCTTTCTCCATCTTTTTATAAGTCCTCTTTAAGTACTGAAAGGCTGCAGTAAGGTCTCCCTGGAGCCTTCTCTTCTCCAGGCTGAACAACCCCAACTCTCTCAGCCTGTCTTCAGAGGAGAGATGTTCCAGCCCTTTGATCATTTCTGTGGCCCTCCTCTGGACCCACTCCAACAGGTCCCTGTCCTTCCTGTGCTGAGGACCCCAGAGCTGGATGCAGCACTCCAGGTGGGGTCTCACCAGAGCAGAGCAGAGGGGCAGAATCCCCCCCCTCAACCTGCTGGTCATGCTTCTTCTGATGCAGCCCAGGATACGGTTGGCTTTCTGGGCTGCGAGTGCACATTGCCGGGTCATGTCCAGCTTCTCATCCACCAGTACCTCCAAGTCCTTCTCAATCCATTCATCCCCCAGCCTGTATTGACACTGGGGGCTGCCTGACCCAGGTGCAGGAACTTGTGCTTGTCCTTGTTGAACTTCATGAGGTTTGCATGGGCCCGCTCCTCCACAGCCTGTCAAGGTCCCTCTGGATGTGTCATGCCTTCCCTCAGATGTGTCAACTGCACCACTCAGCTCAGTGTCATCTGCAAACTGGCTGAGGGAGCATGCAACCCCCGTCTATGGCATTACTAAGTTAAAATACATGACACCACCTTGCAAGTAAAAGCCCAGCTGGGGAATACCAGCATGGACTGAGCAACCCTGCATGCAGGACTGAAGAACGTATACAGAGCTAAGCTGGGCCGCAATTTCTAGAAACTCCATTTCCATGCTTTATTTATTTGTATTTAACAAACTAAAACCCTAAGTGCCAAACTGAAGGCTCAGTGACAACTCATACTAAACAAATTAGCTACTCAGATCATTAAAACACTTGAGAGCTGCTTTACTTCCTTCTGTTTATGCTCTACTAATCTCTACACTTCTCTCAGTCTGATAAAGTAATAATAAAAAAAAAAATCCATTCCACTTTCGGTTTCTGACCACAGAAAGCATCATGAGTTCACAAGATACAGGGATTTTTTTAAATGAGAAGTATTATTCTCCATATACTTTCAGTAAATAATCCCAGTGAGTCTAGGTATGAAATAGATCTGCAAAATTAAATAGGCAAGAATGTAAACTTAGCATCTCTGCTTCAAAACACTCCCAGCCTCACCTAAGGAGCGACTTGGCTGGAAAGTCATTTATCAAAACAAAGAGGCCAAGTGATGCATGAGTGCCAAAGACGCGGCAAGGAGAGCAGGGAGGGTAATGCCTAAGTCAGTTACGCAAGTGGGGAAGCACAGGGTGAAAGGACAGGAAGACTCTGCGGGACGCATGGCAGCCAGCCTCGGAAAGCTTATAAAGAGCTTTGGCAGGAACTGCCTGCCCCGCTGGTGATGGTGAAGCTGGGCTCCGGCACCACCAGCTGCAGGACCCCACACCCAGCACCCCGAGCAGCAGGGCAAAGCTCTTGGTGGTGTGCTGATGAGCTTTGTGCTTGCTGGGCACATGTGTGGAGCCTGCGGGATGCTAGGGAAAACAACAAAAGGCTTTTGATGCTTTCTCTGCCATCTATTCCGGTTTTTAATGCTGGTTTGGTTTTGGGGTTTTTTTTTCTGGGTTTGCTGCTGAAGTGCCCACAGACAATGAGACTATTGAGCATTTACTACAGCATGAGATTAGGCTGGGTTTCAGTTTCTGCTGAGCCTGCTCATTTCTTCCTTCCACATTCTTACAGGAACAGATGCTAAAATATAAACAGGCAGTCATCAACATAAAAGCAGAAAAAGGAAGATTCTTCATATAACAGCAGTTAAAATTATTCTTTTTCACAGCTTTAGCCAGAACCACTCAATAGCTTGCTCCTCCGTCTAATTACATTATGTTAAAGAGGCAAGGAGCTATTACTTTGTCTTTTCTTTAATAACAAAAAAATCCACATACACACCTCAAAATATGAAAAACCTAACCAACCAACAACAAAACTGGCCAAACTGGCCAGATTAAAAGAAGTCTTCAGAGGAGCTAAATAGAAAAATTACTTTTGTCCCCTCCCATCACACATGACTGTGGTGCTGCCTTCAGACACCAAATTTGATTGCTGCAGCAATTAGTCCAAAATTCAAGGCAAGCTGAAACTGCTGGACACACCAAAGAGCATCCCTGCACTATAACCAGTTCTTCCCCCACAGAGGAAAACCAAGTGGATGAATAACTGTGGTTAATAAAAAGAAGCTAGCCATCCCTGGGCTGCAGCATCAGCAAGGACGAGGCGACAGCAGCCCTCATTAAACACCCAGCCCTCGCGCCACCACTTGAGTCAATGCAGGAGCATCTCTTCCCCGGGTGCTTTGGTACCCAGCGACCACAGCCCAGAGCATCCATCCCCACGGGGCCACGCAGCAGAGACAGAGCCACCAGAGCGTGGACTTTCTTTGGGGAAAAAAAAGGTGGAAAGAAACCCAGATTGTGACTCTGACCAGAGCCCTGCTCCGCCACGTTTCTCTTTTCACCCATAATTACTCCTGTCACGATTACTCGTGCAAAACTGCCTGCATTCTTCCAGAAACTAAATTGCATCCATCAACTTTATGCCTGCTCAGAAAACCCCTAAGTACAGCAAGATGCTCTCCCATGCAGCTCTGCTATTCAGATGCTTTGTCAGCTAGATGGGCTATCTGCAAGCCCTCCAGGCACTTTTTAAAGTACCTTTTACATACAGATATAATATCCATCGTCCACTAATGCTTTTAAAATGCCGGATGCTTCTCATCGGCTGCCCCAGATAGGCAACCCCCCCAACCCCCCCCCGCAAGCCTGTACCTCCCCGGTGCTGCTCCGCCAGCCCACTGCTGAACCTGCAAGCGCCATCTCCTCCAGGCTGGGGGAAAAATATGTTAATACAGGTCAGAAAAACAAGATCATAGAAGACCGAAGCCACTGATCCCCCCACATCAGGTTGCTTCCTTGCTCAGTGCAAATTTTTCCAGAAGGTTGCTAAACCTCTGAGAACTAACACGCTGTTAAGTACAAACATGCAATGTAAACATACAGACAATATATATGTCAGTAGACCTGATGACAAGAAATCACTGATAAAACTTAGGAGGACTTTCAGAGAAATCTTTCCAAATCATCAGCTTCTGGATTTAAGACAAGCGAGGTAGGTTCATAGAGGTAAAAAACAAAGTTCATGGAGTAAAATGGATTTAGCTCACATGGAGAAGAAAGTAAAGGTCCCTGCTGGCAGTTCAGGCCAGAACCAGGCTCTGCAATATCTTACTGACCACAAGCTAGGGGAGTTTCAATCCTGCCTGTAAAGAGCAGAGAAAACAACGCAACTTCCTATTGCCTTTGTCAGCTTATTTGTAAACACTTTAGTATTAAGAACATTTTAATCACCTGTGCATCCCCTGCACAATATCATTAGGTTTTCTTTAAAAAAAAAAAAAAAGAAAAAAGAAGGCAACAAAGTAGGAAATGTCGTAGCATCCTTAACGAAAAAATAATGCGCTCCCGGGCAACTCTCGATGAATGCAGCTGCCCTGTGGTTTCAGCCAGCCGCTGCCTTTCTCGCTTCCCGTCTGCAGTTCTCCTAGCCCTGGCTCAGCAAACCGCCCCAGCACCGCACCGCTCCTCCCTACCTGGAGAGCGAAGCCCCCCGTGAGCTGGCACAGCTGCCGTTGCACAGCGTCCTGGTGGCTCTCCAGCTGAGTTTTGGTGCCGGTTATACCACAGTAACACCACACTGCCGCACTGGCACGAGAGGCTGCCATTATATTACACATCTTTGATGGCTTCAGGTTGCTCTGCTTGCTCATCTGTTTCACCCAGAGCAGCACCCAGACCTCTAAAGCACTCTGGGGATTTAGGCTTTAAAGCCAACCACCTCCCTCGTCGCCAAAACACACGCTCGGGACCGACGGAGGACCTGCACGTTTGCACCATGACATGAATTTACAGGCGCAGAGGGACTTCATGCAGCCACCCGCACAGGACAGACACCCTACGTACTGACTGATGGCAGCGTGACCCCCTGGCACAGGGAGAAGGGCCGGCCACGCGCCGACTGCCCAAGGGGGTGCCAGCCACCCCCCACTCACCCCCTCACCTTGCCCCTTCAGCCGCTCCGGGCTCAGGTGGGGGGTTCCCCAGGCCAGCCCTGCCGCCCCATCCCTCTGGCTGCTCCATCGCAGCCCACGCAAACCAGGAAGCGGAGGTGAGCCGGGAGTTTATTTTTAGATGAGGGTTTTTTTTTTCTTGAATACAAAGCGAAAACACGTACACAAACGACGTGTACACCCTCACTCCGCCCAGCAATGGGTTTTACATTTTACACCCTTCCGACACTCAGAAATTCCTGGGCGATGGTGGAGAACAGACATCACCGTATTATCACCCCATACGTTTCCATTATCCCATTCCTACAAGGGGAAAATAAGAGTCTCTCAAACACTGAATTAAGTCTCTCCACGAAGCAGGCAAAGCCTGAAGAGAGAGCTCAGAGAGGGAATGTGCCCTTAGCACTGCTACGGCATAAAAGTGGGCAGGTGGCTCCACTCTCGGCTTGTGTCCCCCTTTTCCTCCTCCCCTAAAACCATCCAGGCTCAGGACATCCAGGAGCACCGGCAGAAGATGCAGCTCACACCTCCAAAGCTTCGCTGCAGAAGTTTCAGAGAAAGAAGAGCTAGCATGGGATTATTCGTTCGTTCCTTCCCACCAGTTCAAACACAGTTTTGAATCCCTACTAGCCAGGAGTTGGCTGTTGCTTCACTTCTGCAGCTCCTCAGACATCATTACTTATAGTATCTTTGAGTGTTGTGGTTAAACAAGATACGGGATCTCAAGAGACACCCCAAACTTTAGTTTCAGAGATGCAGGCAGGTAGAAAGGTTGAAAGGTTTCCAAGCAGTTGATGGTTTTGCAGTCTACAGCTCCCCAGGCCGAATTTTCAGAGCTAGGAGGAGACCACTTGGCTGGTCACCCATCCGTTGTGGGAGTTTCTGGTACAGCACTTAGTTTCCCTCAAAGTTAAAATAAAGACAAAAGTTGAAAGATTCCCTGCTTTTCCAACATGTGTCTATAAGAAATTTACAGATATTTCTTTAAAAAAAGAGGGGCTCAGCTCAGCATACACATATCTACACCTACAGCAGCAAGACTTCTGCATCAAAGAGAAGAAAATCGTCAAGGAGCAAATACATTTACACAAGACACAGTTTGTGCCCACAGCCTGATGTGGCTATATATTCAGGCTCTAATGGCAAAATTACCTGTTTCAACCTCTGTTCAAAGAGAAACCCCATGCCAGCAGAGGGCCACTTAGATGTGCACATTATTAATATAGAAATGATTGTTCCAGAACTCTGAAAACCCTAATTAATCACAGCACTGGTTTTAGGAGTGATCATTTGCAAATCCCACACTAGCTCTGCACCACCCTGATGTCACTGGTGATGCCTCATCCCAGACAGAAAAATGCCCTCACTACTTGCTGGATACCATACTGCTTAGACAACAAGTGTAAGCTGTCATTTTGATGAAAGCAAACTTGAAAGATAAAACGAAGCCACTCAAAATCATAAGAAGGCATCTGCCTCAGTTTTAGTATCTCACTACCAATTTTTACCTCCAAGACAAGAAAAATTTGGTGGGTACGCCATTGCACAGCAGCTCAGGGATGGACCAGACAGCTTCAAGTGCTACAAAACTTGAAGACACAAGCTTTGCTCCCCAACCTCAATAAAAAGAAGATGTTCATGAACATAAAAAGGTGGAAGCTAAGACAGCTGGGTCACTCCAACCACTCAGTGGTCCTCTACACTAGGATAAAAAGTAGATTCAATGCAGCCTTGCAGATACCTTAATTAATTCAAAAATCTTTTGGAAAGGCTGGCAAATATGTTTGTGTGTTTTAAGAAGCAGAGCTGATGGGAACATCTTTTCCCAGTCCAACCCAACAAACACATGGTAAGACACAGGCTGGCTTTAAGACAGCAGATGACGTTAGCTAACAACCACCCCTTTCTTCACTCTGTCAGCCCTCTTGGACCGTCTCAACCAGCCAGACTGGGTTTTCAAAACAGATCAATGTATCAGGGTGCCCAGAAGGGACCGGGGCAGGTTATGTGCCGACATGTCGTTCAGGCACGCTGCAGACCAGATCCACCCTGACCAAGCAGCTGAACTCATCCTGTCAAAACAGTGTTAAAAGTACACCTTTATCCTCTCCTGGATGGAGCTTGGCCTCTTTCAGGGATGCCAGGATTGGGATGTGAGCAGCACTGCTCTGCTGCCCCAAACCACCTCACCCCATGTGATGCTGGTAGTGGCGTCCTGAATGCATCACCACAGATGGCAAAGCTTTCCACAGCCTCTGCTTACCTTATTGCCAAAAGTTTTTTGTACACTATTAACAAAAAATTAAATCTTTTGTTGTAATTAAGCAAAAAGAAGAGGGTATTGGTGAGAAGAGCCCTGGGCTTTTGCTACGCTGGAGGCATTTCACAAAAATATCGCTGCAAGGCTGCAGGTATTATTAGTCACCTTGTCCGTGCTTTATCCAGTCATGTACAGTGCCCATTCAACACCCTCTGGCAACACACCGTGGTGCCTGGTGCCAAATTTAAGTATCTCCTTGCAAAAAAAACCTGAAAGTTATTTTATGCAGAGCGATGGGGAAGTGCATTTGATAGGTGAAGGGGAAGCCTTATGCTGTGCCCCATACCCTGAAGGAGAGTTGAATTTAAACCTACTTAACTAATGAACCACACTCTGCAAAGAGCAGCGTGCTTACTTCTAGGAAGCATTGCAGAAGCACCACAGTCAGCTACAATTTCTTGTTTCTTTGCTCTGCAGAAGCAGCATCTTCCCCTTCCCGCTGCCCAAAGTTTTGCCAACACCACTTTGCCGATGGGGTGGATTTGAAACTGCAGTGACACCAGCCTTCTGCTCCCTTCCCACACGAGACCACCCGTAGCAAGGCAGCTTCTTCTCAGCTCACCACCGGTGTGGGCACGGAGACCCACCGACATTCAGACCTCAGATTTCCAGCAGCATAGAGCAGCACCAGTGGGCTGAAATGGGCTGCCAGCCCCTGCAAGGGATGCTGGCACAGAACACCCACACCAAACACAGGCGAGTTCCCAAGGGAAAGGCATTTAAATGTCAAGACCTCTCCTTTCCACTCTCCAAAGAAGCCTACAGACTTCTCCAGCAGCCTAATGGGCTGTGTTTATTGCTGCATCCTTCACTTTATAGGTTAACATATACCAGAGCTAGAAATTCTCAGCTAATCAGATTTCCATGCAGACTGACAAATGGCTCCCAATAAGAATATAAAAACCCCATAAAATAAACAGCCCCTATAATCAACTTGCTTGATGTAACACAGTAAGCATGCAGAAAGCTTGTACGCTTTATTAACACATTTGATTGCACTTCACGGCAGCATCCCAGGGGGCTGTTGGCGGTGGGGGGGACCCCAGCCCAGGCCGGCTGCAGGAAGGAACATGTTCTCTACTGGTCTTTGCTATTTGTACTCCACTAACGCTGTGTTATTTTAAAATTAAATTTGTGGCAATTCCTTTACATACCATTAGTGTGCTCACCAAATGCCAAAGCCTAAAACCAGACTGTGAACACAAGGTCACAAAGAAGGTCCTCACTCCACCGCTGGATTACCCCAGGCTGGAAACTTATAGGAAAGTCCTTCCTATCTCCACAGCCAGACCCTAAAACCACGAACTGCCATCGCTGACAGGGTGTGTAAATCATCCTTCCCACGAAGGCCAAGCACATCTCCTTCTTACCCTGCCCCTGCAGCTCCACCACATTTGGTCCCTCCAAACTCCAGATCCTATGCACTTTACCCCAAAACATTTCAGAAAGCTCACTCATCACTGAGAAGAGCTTGAGAAGTTTAATGACATCACTGACATGTATATGGCATCCCTCCTCCTTCCCACCGCAGTGCTCATGGTGACAGCGGGGCACTGCATGCCCTGAAAGCCAAACCACCGAACCCAGCGAGCCAGGAGACGAGGAGATGCTGTACAGAGGCAGGCAGAAAATCACGACCTCCTCCTCTGTGATGGCCCTCAGATGGCCTTAGAAGATGACAAGGATTTCCAGCTAAAACCCTTGTGCTCTCAGAGGTCTGGCACCCGAGCTGCTGAGCGGGTAAAGGGGATGGATGTTGAATCTGCCAAGGTCCCTGATCAGGTGTGAAAGAAAAGCCCTGTGCACATAATACTCTTACTGCAGCTATAAATAGCCCCCTCTGAACCAAAGTTGTACATATTGTATTGACACTCCTGACTTAGTAGGATTTATGAGGTAGCCCAAACCAGCTCTGGCTGCTGCAGGGCAGCCTTGCTGAGCAATTTTCACATCACATGCACACTGTATGGTGCTGCGATTGCGGGGAGCACAGGGATAATCCCATGTTTTTAGTGTCCTGGTCACACTAAGGCAGAAAGAGACTGTGAGAAACTCCTAAAGGGTTGTAATGAGTTTGCATGTGCAGCACAACAGGGAGAAAACTTCCCAGGCTGACCGTTTCAATGTAACAAGCTTATCTCTCAGCTACATTTCAGAAGCTTCTGTTTCTACTACAAATGCTGTTTCTTTCTCCTTTATATTCATCCTTTTTTATAGTGGTAGACTAAGATAAAAAACAATGCTCTAATAAAATATATATTATAGTACCATTTATATAATGTGAAATAATGCAAAATACTAGATTGTTATCCTACTCAAGTTTATCATGTCATCTCACCTCCTGTAAGTAAACTAAACCAGTTCTCCCACTAATGAGTCAGTACTGTATTCAAACAAATGTGTAAGATAAGAATTTAAACATCTCATATATTACTCTATTGGTCCTAAAGAAATCCCACCCTGTTTGAGTTGTTGTCTGTTAACCTCAGATGCTGACCTGAGTACTGTTAACCACATAATCTTTTACTGTATCATTTCCACCACACCACCTTTGCCTTCGTGGTGTTCCACAGCCTGCCGGTGGTGCTGGGAATCAGGTCCAGGTTGTGCCTTGACCCTTGGAGCACGTACAAGATATACCCCCTGCCCTTGTCCCGAGGCTGGGATGCGCTGCTGAGCCCGTGCCTGCCTTCCCAGGCACAACGGCAGGATTCCTTCACCCGGCCCTGTCCCACGGTCCATCATTTGCCTTCCAGAAATGAGCCCCCATTGCTTCCATCGCCTGATAAAATACTCCAAAACCTGTCCACTCATTTGCTGTGGAGAAAACCAATATTGCCACTTCCACCCCCAAAATCTAAAAGTACCAAGGACTATCTATACCAGAAGTGAGCAACTACCCCACTTTGCCCTACCGTTGCAAGGGTTGAGCATCACCTGGCTGAAAACATCACCCTGGCACCTTGGGGCCTAAACCACAGACCAGGAGGCAGCAAGACTTTATGTTGTACAGATGCAGAACAAAAAGATGTCTTCTGGTACCTTATCACGCCATCCCCATCATCACTACCGCACAGGCAACAATCCTGAGCAAGGAATGAAGAAGGACAGTTTCATATTGCGCATTCCCTACCAACCCCAGCTTCCTTCAGCTCCTGCATGACCATAAGCAACACAGAAACCACACAGGACAACTGTAAATGCTCACCCATGTACTAAGTATTGCAGGTCACTGACCCAACTTGCTCAGGACGAGCTCTCAAGCATGCCTGTGGCTCTTGGCACACTGTGTCTCCGAGGCTTAGGGATGCAGTCTCTCTGTGCAGCACTTCTGTGTTTATCTGGGATGAGGTTTGACTATTGGGAGCACTGGAAATTCGTAACACAGGAAGAAGAAATAATAAAGTTGACCTCAAGCTGGTTCAATACACTCATTCTGAAACTAAAGCAGCTAAAACATGATGCATCATTTTTTCCTACCACAGTCTTAACTGTTATGGAAAATGCAGTAATGAAGAAAGGGGATGGCTCTCGTGAGCTAACCTGTCTGCACCCCATCTGCTTCTTCAGTACGTACTGCATGCCACGGCAATGATATACATAGTGTTTGCATGACTAAGAACCCCAGGCAGAAGTGATTGTAAAGAGACATGTAGGTTAAAATTTCATTAAAGAAATGGCTATAATACAATCACAAGTCACTCAATGCACTGGAGGCTGAATGTTGCTAAGGAAAATTATGAGCCTCCCCCTGCAAATATCCTTATCTACCCGCAACAGAGAAAGAGCCAGCAGTTTAACATCATCTTTATTCGGCACATGTACTAGACCAGATTAAGGTGATCATTAAATAGTTTAAAACAAAGAAGCTAGCAAAATTTAATAAGCCTCAACAAACCAAGTGAAACAGGGCTAAGAGGCTCTACCAGCTATGCCTTGCACTTAGTCCCCTCTTAGGAAACCTTCTGCAGGAGATGGAAGGACAATCTGCTCCCCAAGAGCTTCCATACAGGATGGATGACAGACAGGTGGCTCCTTCTGCAAAACCCATTTTCTTTATTCTGCATGAGTAGATAATTCAGCTCAAGGGGAAGGGGCAGGGGGAGAAGGGGGGGTAAGGAAAATGCTTGAATGTTAGGATAGGCAAACTACTGAGCTAGAAAAATCTAGATTAAATTAAGCATTCCTGCAAATCTGTAATAAAGAAACAAATGGCTTCCATCTGGAAGCTCAGCAAATTAACTTGGATCCTGGTTAAGAAAATGGCACCAGAGCCTGATTCTAGAAATGTAAATATCCAGTGTGTATTTGCAATCCAATCACAGGCTAAAAATATAAGACAACTCAGAGTGGAAATCTGATTTTGTCTCTACCCTTTTAATGGGAAATAAAACAATTCCTCACTGCAGATACAGCAATCTGGATTCATTCTTCCTGCTTGGAGAGATTCTGCAAGATGTCTTTGCACCATGAAAGTCTTTCAGCTGCTTCTGATTGCAAGGCCACAGCTCATTTGTTGGGGGCCTGACTTTATTCCATCTCCTCTCCTGTCTCGTGCCCCCAGCTGCTCCACTGTACTGTCCTTAGCTCTCCCTTTACTTACATCACTTTATTTGGTCCTTATTATTAAGAGTATTCTAGTTCCTTGTTCCCCGAGAGGTTTATCTTTGGCCTTCCAGTAAGAGATGAAGTGCTCTCGCTCTCAGTGTGCAGATGGAGAACTCGACCACAGGCATGATCAAGGCTCAGGACTAAATTTAGCCTAGAAGAGGATCATCTCTCTGCCAGTGGAACAAGTAGACTAGGAAGGCAATCTGGAGCAGGACCTTGTTTTAGATGCTCCCTGGTGGTGCCTACCTCCCTCTCGGTTACAGAGAGAGCCTGGGGAGACCAGGCTTAGCCTCTGAGCATCATCCCTGGGGACTTTCTTTAGATGCTACAAAAGGAAGGAAAAGCCATTACAAGTTAATGTTATCCATATGGTTCAAGAACTGACACGCAAGGGAAGCTTTAGGGTGCTCCACCACCAGAAGGCATTCATGGAAAAAGGACATTTCTCCATGGCTGAGAAATGGCCTTCTGTGATCACAGCAGGCACAGCTGAGGGTTTTAAACTAAAAAAAACCAAAAAAACCCAAAAAAACCCCAAACCAAACCACAACTTCTAGAGAGAGGATAATCAGGAAAATCAGTTAATTCCCACATCTGGTTTTAATAAACAGACAGGTGGATTGGTAAACGTGGACAAAAAAGCACACAGTATCATCCAAACTTAGGAGAATGAAGAGCACATTAACATCAATAGCAGCATAGGATGTTAGATAATAAGCCAGAAATTCACAGATGATGAATAAGAAACAAGATCAAGCATTAACATACTGACACTGGGAGCCAGGGCACAGCAACAGAAGAAAGTCAGGAAGCAGAAGCAGCTCAGGATGACAGCAATCATGGCTGGCCTATGACTGCTGTGGGGTCCATGCTGCTTGGAAGAAGGAGGGACAAAGGCACAGGCTGTCCTACACCCTACAGAGTTTGCATGGGACTGCAGTGTAGATTGCAACGTCCACAGTGAGGTAAAAGCGCTAACAGGGTTTATCTTACTGTGGGACTGTAACTTCCCAAAATATTCAACTGAAGAACCTACTATTAACATTAAGAGCTGACCACAGATATTCCTGGAAGCAACAGACAGCAGTTGTAATCCTCCAGCTGCTGAACTAGAAAAGGGCAATATTAATTTAGACACTGTAAGTAGCTGTAAGTGCTCACAGAAAGTAACTCTGGAGGCAGTTGTAATCATGTGGTTTAGGTAGAAAGAGTACTCTGAAGTGAAACATAGAAATTCATATTTTCAATTTCCCATAAGCTTTGAGGAATCAAAGGAACTCGGTATGGAAGTCAACTGGACTAAAGTGCTCAAGGACATACTTCTAAGAAGCTTATAATATCTTTATGGCAAAGAAGAAAGGGGGGGAAGAGTTGGTACTTATAACCCCAAGCAAAGTGGGGGAGATGTCTAGGGAATGATTCCCAATCTAACTGGAGGAACAATCACCAAAAAAGGGATATTAAGACTAAGCAGAGTGCCTGCAAGGAATGGAAAGGAAGGGCTGCTCAGCAGATCAGCTGTGTCACGGAGGTCAGGAAGCAAAGGGGTAAAGGGAAATTGCCAAAAAGTCAAGCTGAATTAGATCATGCAAATAAAAATAAAGAGCAAAGATCAAAATGTTCTTCAGTGATACAAATTTAAAAAAACAAGGCTAAGGAAAGTGGCAGACTAGCAGCACTTGGCTGATGCATCTTAAAATGAAAGCACAAGAAGGGAGAAGAGCTTTTGGTGTAACTGCATCAGGATGGTGAACAGCAGATGGAAAAAAAAATAAACCCGTAGTGCTGACAAAAAAACCCTCAAACTAGTCAACAGCCCATGAGTAAGTTAAAACTGAAAGTGGAGCAGTTTCTAATCAGGGAGGGAGGTGAACGGCCTCTCAGCAGGGCAAGCACCCGAGAGGGGACCTGTTTGTTTGTTTGAGTTTAAAGTCTACTCCTCACTCTCTGTGACAGCATGAGATTGGACTTGACAATCAACACAACTTCGTGCAACCGGCTATTTTGAAACACGCTGACCACCACCAACTCACAGAGAAACCTAAACAGCAGGATAATGAGTCTCACAACGCATGGAGAAAACTACCTTAAAAATAAGTGGGATTAATTGCCACCTGTGGCCTCATACCTCAGCACCCATAGACAAGACCGCTCTTGGTGCTCTCCTTCAGCATCTTCACATCCATTTTCTGACCTCATCACACCATCACCCCTCTTTGATCTCCTGCGGCAGGAGCTGCAGCACAGGCTCCCACACCTGGAGGTTTGGAGGATGGGAAGGTGCTGATTTTTAAACAATGGTCATCAGATCCATTTTGGAACAGGTACCAAAGCTACACCAAACCAACCATATCTGTTGCCGGGTGGGAGCAGTCTGTCTCATGTTTAGTTACTAAAATTTGGTAGCAAATACGTTAAGACTAAAACCAAGCTTTGGTCTGAATAACCTTAACGTAGCACAGATGTCTGCCTGGAATTCACTCCCTAACTTCAGCATCCTGAGCAAAAACAAACTGCATCATTTATAAGCACCGTCATGACTGTTTCTTCCACCACGTGAAATTAAGAAAAGGTGATCGGTTTACCTGAGAGAGCCGGAATTTAAAAAGTGCGCAGTATGAGACAGTTTTTAAGCCTTCTTGTTCTTGAACGAAAGTGTTACTATCAGAGCACAGGGTTGCCTTTAGGGGACGAGAAAATATTTCAAAGTGCAGAGAAAACATTCCCAACAAGGAGATGTAACTCTTTCTTAAACCAACAGAAATTTCTTTTTAATGAGCCCTACCACTTCAGGTAGCACGGGTGTGATCTGGTTTGTAGCTCCATCAAGCCACTACTCAACCATACGTGGAGTAACTGGCTTTCTGCCCGCAGTTTGAGAGTTAAACTTAAAACCTCTGCAACAACAGAATTGCCATCACACAACCCAGGGGAGCAAACCTATTGTTGTCCAGAGTTATTATTATATTATTAACCAGAACAACTTAAGGGAAGGGTAAGAAGCTATGAGTAACTCCATGACTTATGCCCAGCTCCACTGCTGCTTACCAGCTCTGAGCCAGCTCAACTGGGCGTACAACCAAACATACCATTGCTATTCAAAGTAATGAGAAACAGCTTAACCTCTAACCCGAGGAGATACTCTGAGGACATCTCCTCAAACAGAAAGACAATTAAAACCAGCACTAGCACACAGCCAAGTCCACGGCATCTACAGACACCAGACGATTTGCTGAGTTGGTTGTCTCGATGCAACATGGTACGTAGCTTTATGACTTGTAGCTGTAAAAATGTTAAAAACATACAAGTTTACAAAATGTATGAGGAACCAAGCTAGAGTCTTTTCTGCAGTCTTGCCTTTTCTCTCACAAATCATTGCATTTTAAAGTGTTTAGTAATCTTCCTAAATTCAGCTGCAAATCAGATTGCTCCTCAACTACGTGCTGGCAAGTTCTCCCTCTGCACCATGTAGGCCAAAAGAGATACCTTCTGAGAAGAAAACCAGGACGTAAGCAGGTATTTCCAGTACAAGGACTACTCCAGATAGTAAGATGATCAATGAATATTTTCTCATGCTCTGGACATGATGCCACCAACTCGCAAAGAAGAGCACTTGTGACCTCCCATCAACAAAAGCTCTCAAGCATCATTACTCACCTGGATTAAGCATGCATCTAAGTGCACGAATAAATCCAGCCAGCCCCATGATAATTTAAGCATATGCCTCAAGTGAAATACAAGACTGAATGTTCTTCTGGCTCAGGGCAGACTTTAAACCTCTTTCATTACACACTTCAGTGCGAGCCAGAAGCACAATACTGAAGCAAAGGAGTAGACTGAAGAAGAACCAGGCTACGAATCACAATTTATTTTATTGTCAGTGTCTTATCTTTAAACCAGTCTTGCAGGGAAAGAACAGCAGGGAAGAGGCTCAAAAATGGTTTCAAAGATGCTACTGCGCTGGCTGTCTGCTAGTAGATTAATCATTTAGTGTCCATTTAGCAATAACCATAATTGTTTTGGAAGACATTCATATTGCAAAATTGTAAGAGCATATAGTAAAAGTGAGTCAAGTCAAATCTAACCCTTCTTCATTTTACATTTGCTTTAGACATGTTCTCTCTAGTACAGGAAGAACCAACTTCAAGGAAAAAACCATAATGTAAATTAAAGTTTACTGATTACCCAGACAACAATTCCAGCCCAGCAATTTGAGATCTCTCCAAGGGGAAAGAGATGGTATTTACAGAAACTGCTTCTAATGACAAAACCTTAAGGCAAGGAAGGCAAACGTGAGTATCAATTTTTATAGATTATAAACAACTGTTTGCTCTTTTGCTTTTATAATTGCATTTCCCTTTATAACTACAGTCCCTACCTTCTTCCAGAAACACCCATTGCTAGGCTAAGGTGGCCAAAGCTGGGTTATATCACAGTAACTATGGGCAAAGCATGTTAAGCCTTGCTTAAGCTCACTTTGCCAGGGACAGCCTTATATTTATCAGTTTAAGAAAAACTCTGTGTCGTGGTTTAACCCCAGCCAGCAACTAAGCACCACGCAGCCGCTCACTCACTCCCCCCCCATCCAGTGGGATGGGGGAGAAAATCAGGAAAAGAAGTAAAACTCCTGGGTTGAGATAAGAACGATTTAATAGAACAGAAAAGAAGAAACTAATAATGATAATGATAACACTAATAAAATGACAACAGTAGTAAAAAAAGGATTGAAATGTACAAATGATGCGCAGGGCAATTGCTCACCACCCGCCGACCGACACCCAGCCAGTCCCCGAGCCGCAAATGCCTGCCCCCACTTCCCAGTTCCTAAACTAGATGGGACGTCCCATGGTATGGAATACACTGTTGGCCAGTTTGGGTCAGGTGCCCTGGCTGGGCATGAGAAGCTGAAAAATCCTTGACTATCGTCTAAACACTACTTAGCAACAACTGAAGACATCAGTGTTATCAACATTCTTCACATACTGAACTCAAAACATAGCACTGTACCAGCTACTAGGAAGACAGTTAACTACATCCCAGCTGAAACCAGGACACTCTGCAACAACTGGTGCCACTGAGGGACTGTTCCTTTCCCCCCGCCATGATTTGAACAGCACAGTTTTGCACAGAGCTCCATGATGAAGGACTATTTTATTTCTAAAACAAATCCCAGTACCCCAAGCAGGTTAAGTTCACTTCAGAGAGAGCACCAAGCCCAAGGAAATCACTTTTCTTAAAAAAAAAAAAAAAAAAAAAGCAAGCAGCTACCTCTCCCAAGTCTCCTCCTGACAAGCCAATTTTGCTGAAGGTTATCATGGAGAAGTCTCCCTTGTTGGCTGAGGACTTGAGCCAGCAGGACTTGGGGAACCAACAAGGGCCGCTGCTCCTTCATGATGCTTGACGTGGTCTTCCACAGACAGAAGAAACTCACTCCTACAAAGCTAATCCTCATTATGCTCTCTGTGTTATAGCTGTGGGATGCCAAGAGTGCTGAAGCTCCAACACTTGGGGTAAAGCAAGGAAACCCAACCACGTGGTTGTCGCAGCTTCTAACAGCCCTCGGCTCTGCAGGTACTGGATTTGCCTTCGTCAGATATGAAGTACCTGCAGCTCCCCCATCATGGGAGAAAAGGAGCTAAAAAAAGCAAATGAGCAGAAAGCAACTATGTTTTAAAGAATGCTCTGAACTGAGCTACAGCTGAGCTTGCATACAAACAGACTTGGGTTTTACAGACAAGCAGCAACGATAGGAGAAGAATTCAGTAAACAGCCATTTGCCAAACGTAACTTTCTAAAACAGTTTGTCAGAAAATGGCAACTTTGGTGGAGTGAAGCAATAGGACAGAATGGACATTCTCACAGCATCATATTTTTATTTAGAGAAGACAAATAAGAAAAAAAATAAATACATCTTGCAGATGTCCTGTCTCCAAGTGGCCCTGATAAAAGCCTCTGCACCCTGACTCCGGGCCAGCCACATTCCAGTTCCAACTGCACAGACTGCAGAAGCATTAGCAGTAATTAAGAAAAGCCAACCGTAATGATAAGCCAGACCTCTATAAAAGAAATACATGCTGCACCAATACAGATTTTTTTCTTCTTTCACTTTTTGGTGGACTAACATGGTAAGCTCCTTATAAAGACAATTTCCAAGCACTTTACTGTTGTTCCTCCATCCTTGACTCACTGAATCCCACATGGGACCCCGGCATTGCTCATTCCAGCAGGTCTGCAGGACAGTGCCGAGGACTTCATATGTGGCCACCATGCAGATATTGCTCTTCCAAATCACCATACAAGTGTCCGAAGCACAGCCCCTGGGAATTTGGTGCTATCTCACAAAGAGCATTGAAAAGCACTGGTCTAGTCCGATACCTCTTGATTCAAAGAATTTCTCCCAAGAATTTCTGCATCCAGCCACCATCCATTTGGCCTACACATTTTCAGAAGATATGCAACCCTGACCTAAGCACCTCCAGAGGACATAGAACCCACCATAGCCTGAAACAATTTGCTCCTAACAGCGATGCTCTTCCACTGTTAAGCAGCCATACAGTGCACAGCTTTTTGGGGAGAGGTGGGATAGGGGAATTTGATCATTTTGTGTCATCTCTCTCTTCATACCATATATAGCTCAACGCTCACTTGTGCGGCTCACTGAAAGATTAGTTGGCTCGTTCAGGCACGCAAGGGTAGACCCTTAAGACGGTTAAGTGATTTGGGGCAGGATGATCATCTGTCTCCACCCTGCCCACAATTAACTGTTCCATGGCCCTTGTCCGTGCTAGAGCTGAGCTCTGCTGGGGCAGCAAGTGAAGCAGAGGAGCTGAGCTCCTTCCAGCATGACCAGGAGCATCCCTCCTGCCTCAGCTTCCAGGGATTTAAAGAAAGTTGGCACAAAGGGAGCTGATCCCATTGATGCTCCAGGATCCTGCTCATTCTGCCTAAACCCCAGTGTTTCAAACAGCAGGGAAATTAAGCAACAATGCTTTGCAGTAAGCTAATAAATTGTGTTGTGTACCTAAGCTCAGATGGTTGTAAAGAGCACAACCAACTTAAAACAGCCTGCAAATTTCTAAAATTAAACGGTTCTTGGTGTTACAGAGGTCACCCATCTGTTCAAATGTTCATGTTGCAGTTAATTTAACCTTTCTTCTTCCACTCTCCTGACTCAAGCATACCCCCCAGAAAGAAGAAAACATGGCTGAAGTCACCGCAGTTAAACACTTCTCCTCTTCCACAAAAAACTGCCCACAGAAAACATGTTTATGGTTAGGACAGACTACAGAAGCAAAGGAGAAAAAGTGGTGGAAAGAAGTAGTATGTTATCCAGTCTCCCAGGACAGCCAAAACCTGCAGAGAGCTGGGACTTCAGGTGACATTCGGAAGAGAACTCATCAGGTTCTGAAAGCTGCGCTCTGACATCCCTGACATGGCAGGAGATGTCTGGACCCCTAGCCCATCCTTTCCAACCTCTGCTCAGTCTTAGCAGGTTTTCTTTTCTTTCTCCTAGAAAAACTAGAGAGCATTATGACATCCAACTTTAAATTGTCATTTCATGACATGGAGAACTTCAAAGTGAAATCTGACTGCTCTCAATGGATTTCACATACATTTCTAATGGAACTGTTTGCTTTAAAAAAATAATGATTTAAAAAAAATATTTAAAAATCAGTCTGGAGTTACTCAGCAAGCAAGGCCAGCCCCAGGCTGAAACTGAACTTTTAAGGAGAGAACTGGGCTCCAAGCTGTATGTGATATGAAGGGAGATGACACAAAACAACTAAATTCTGCTGTTTGGCATCCTTTCACAGTCTGGGTTATTCTGTCCTCTCCTCTATTCCTTGTAATAAAAGGGGGGGGGGGGGGGGAAGAAAAAGGATTATGAGTTCTAATCAAGCTGAAAAATGAGGGGGACAGGGAGACAGAACCAAAACATGCTATTTTCAGGAAGAAACCAAGCCTGGGCAGGGGAGAAGTAAAAGTTAAAAAGATCTGAAAGTCAGCGGCTGAGAATGGGTTGGTCTTCTGAAACTGCCAAACCCTCCTGAAATGCCTCTTCAAGGAAACTGGCCAATGCACTTCAGATCACGGGTAGTCCTTGTCCATCAGGACCTCTCTGGCACAAAGGGAAAGGCAATACATGCATCTTTACATCTCCAGCTTTAGGCTGGGAATGATGGCTTCAAAGGAGACAAGGCAACACGCTGCTTTATTGTGTGCAATTTTAAACCAGCAGGAGTTGGAACAGGTTTTGATGGAGATATTTGGATAAAATTCCGTGTAACAGAGAAATTGTGGAGAACTACCTACTGGGCTAAACACAGCCAAGTTTAGATGGAGAAAAGTGCCCCTATACTTGCTTGGAAACCCATCTAGAAACAGGTGTGAATCCTTGGTATTGCAGGTGGCTTAATTCAGGGGAATAACAGTGAATGAATTATCTGGAAACATTGCCATTCATTATTTTCTAACACCTCCAGCTTAAAACCTAGCAAACACTTAGCAGCCTGACCTTTGGGATGAATGTAAAAGCAGTGCTACAGCACCAAACCAAAATATCTTCTTTTTTTTTTTTTCCTCAAGTCAATAGGACCTGTATTATTTGAAGAATGGTAGCTTAAGGGAATCTCACTGCAAAACTGTTCAGGCAGCTGCCATTAGTTTAAAAACCCATTTTTGTTTAATGACTGCAGTTTCACTTTCTCCCAGTGCCATGCATCATAACTGTCATCCCTAAACCTCAGATTTATGAAAGCATCCAGCACCAGTATTGTACTCAGGGGTCTGCTGACATTCCCATTATTAAACCACTTCTTGCAGGTTTTGACTTGCATTTAGGCATAATAAACCCTGGATTCTCCACGGGTAGTGTCACAGAGGTGGATGCCTCTCTGCTCCCCTGGGATGCCTGGGACTCCAGGCAGAACCATCACCACCCCTGACCAGGGCACCTCGCAGAGCATGGGAGGCTGAAAGGAGAAGGATGCTTGAGATGCAGTAAGAAATAAAATCAAGCTTTTACATTTGTTTAGCTAGAAATAGAACAACTCCCTTGCCATCATGGGAAGGATTTGGGAGGGATGGAGAGCACAGTAAGGCACACTCTTCTACTGAGTCACAGTTTATCCAGGGTGCAGAGAAAGCATGTGGCTGGAGGGGAATGCAACCACAGAGGTGGTAGGTGTCTGGAAACAATGGAAGAACCAGATAGCCTGCAAAACCAAACTCCTTTCCTTAGAGACCCAGCCTACAAACTTTAAAAGCACACTGATTCAAGCGGACAACCTGAAGTCATTTCCCAGGTACTCTACAAAATTCAACATTTAGTACCTTCCTGCTTTGAAATGTCTTTTGCACCTGCTATCTTCTATCAATCCTGCATTCAGTTGCCATTTTGCAGGTAAATTAATCTCCCCCTATCTTTATAGTGGTGAACAGGGACCACTCAATCCTCTTACCCAACTCTATAAGTGAGGAGCAGAGTCTATCAAATATATTTGGTCAAACTTAAAACAAAAAACACAACCAAAACCAAAACCCAAACCCAACCAAAACAAAAGGAAAAAGCTCTTTTCTTCAGATTCAAACCACTTAGAAAGCATATGCAAACTGAGGGAAGGTAGTCCCAGCATATATTCTGAAACAAATCTGTTCAAGGTTTTGAATCTTGAAGTTTCTATTTTTATACTCTTATTTAACATTATCTATTGTGCTCCTTGTTACAGCATTAAAACATTTCATTGTAATTCAGAAAGAAGGTATTTTAACCTAGAAAAAGACTTAAAAACAAACTGCCTTAGTGATTCCAATATAAATGATCAGAACTAGATAAATAACTATTCTGACATTTAGGTAGTAACGCCACATAACAATGAAACATGATATACGCCCTTAAGGATACATGCCTTAACACTGACGTGCCATGAAATAATTTTGTGATGGTAAATCCCTAAAATGAAATTTCCGCCCCAAATTACAAAGATTCCTAAATGATTTTTTTCCTGGCATTTCATCGAAGAAAATATCAAATTGTATTCCCCTTGAAATTCAATGAAGACCAAACAATTTCTTTTCTGTGTAATTAAAAATTCTGTATTCATTTTTACTGTAGCACATTCACTACATTTTGTGACCACACTCTATTTGCTGATGAAATCAAAATTGAGACAATTAATTCTCAGGCTTTAGGGTGTAAGACAGACAGACAGCAAACACCTAGCAAAGAAAATCTCTCCCACCCCTCCTGCACCAAAGTGCAAACAAAGATACCAGCTGGGATCTACAGCCTAGTCCTCTTCCAGCTCTCTAATCCTGTCTGCACTTGAATAGAATAGAATAGTTCAGTTGGAAGGGACCTACAATGATCATCTAGTCCAACTGCAGATCCTGATGCTTCATCCCAGACAACAACAAAATCTAGACAGGGTCTGATGGCCACATCTGCTTCCCCTGGTGATGCAGGGCAGCTCTCTGGAAGGGAGCAATTGGGATTTTGATTGCTAAGAGACAAGATTTTCTGGTAACTCAAGGCAGTATTTATAAATACCAAATGCTTAGGGAGAAGGAAACAAAACTGTCTGGCTTAGCTCAGACCCTTTGCTCACACAAAAAACAGCTTGCACCCCACCCACTCACTGATGCTCCACTGGCACTTCACCAGAACGCCATGCAGGAGGAGGGCAATGTCTGGACACGACGGTAGATATAGATGCAACACTTGGTGGTGTCGGGGGGGAACAAACATGACACCCCACCCCCCAAAAAGAAGCCCCACACCAAGCCCACCAAACAAACCCGTTAACAAAGCAATGGAGCCCAAGCCCCTGGCCACAGCAGGAATGCATCAACAAAGCTGCAGCAAAATGCTCAGACCTGGAAGTCTGCAAGTGGTTAACTAGTTAAATGGTTAACTTTGCTACCAAAACACTTAAATACAGCTAAAATAAACATTAAGCATAAAAACGGGTATAATAAATGAGAGGTGGTGGGTTTTTTTTAAAAAAAACCACATTAGGTAGGTCAAAACCCTCAAAATAGGATGGGTTTTTCAGCCTTCACTTCAAAAAACCTTTTAATTAATATTCAGAAATTTTTCCCTGCCTTCAAGCCTGGCTACTCTCAAACCCAGTGTGCATCCCATGTCAAAATTATTCATATATTTTATTATGGAAAAAGTGACAATTTATGTTCCTCTACCCTAAATGGCATTAATGGAGATCAGACTTCAGCTGATTTCCATACCTAACTCAACAGCTCATGATCAGCAGGGAGGAGGACTGAAAGCCTTTGCAAGAAGCCAGCTCTGGTGCTGCACTGGCAAACCGACAGCATCTTCTCATCCCTTCAATGGACATCCTGGGCTGCTCACACCAAACGGTGGAGCATGCAGCCACTATCACTGGCTTTTTTTCTGTCAGGTAGAAGTCAAGTAGTTATTGGAAGTTATTCTGTATTCCTGGTAATTAAGGAGAAAGCTGTGAAAATTCCCATTGTTAAATGACTATTTCATTTCAAATGAAGGCTTGAAGGGGATGGAGATGCTCATTCACATTTTTTAGTTGGCTGAGGCCCCATGTGTCTCTATGCATGTTCATTCTTGCATAAGTGGAGACCACACTTGAGACAGCTGCAGCTGCTCGTGGCAGCGTTCCCGACAGGATCCCAGTGCCTTTGGGTGCCACAAGCCAATTAGAGCAGTTAAGCTGCTCGCCAGCCAGGCCGCCCCAGGATGCGGAGCCCAGGACACCGCCCACGTTGAGCCGCTTCATCACCACTCCTCCCATCAACCATCACCTCTCCTTCCAAATGCAGATGAAGGCCAGAAGGATGCCCAGAAACTCCCCCAAAGAGACAGTGCTGCATCCCCTGCTCTGGAGCAGCTCCCATCCCAGCAAATCCCGGGGGTGAGAAGTTTAAGGGTAGGTGATGTCCTTCCTACTGCGCTCCCCAGAAAGGGGGGAGCAGTAGCTAAATAGCTAAAACCAAACCATGCTGACTTTTAGTGGTAACTCCTCTGAGACCCATTGCAAAGGAAACTAATTTTGATCACTTTCGCATTTGTCCCAATTGAGGAAAAATCACACCTCACTTCTCATTGCATTCCCTTTCCAAGAAAGGCCATGCTTTTTTCCCCACCCCCCCCTCTGGAAACACAACAGCTGGCAGACTGTCCAACCCACAGGCACCCAGCCGGACAGACATGCTGTCTGTAGATATCTCTGACTGCACCCCTCAGCCAACTTCAACCCTAGGGTGTACATTTATTTTTGCTTTATCAGGGCACCAAGCTGCTGCAGGGTGATAAGGAGGAGAGGAGCAAGAAAAGCATCTGCACCAAATTACCACATTCCTTATAATTAAGAGGGGCAGGGCCTGATATAAAAGTCAGTGAGGTGGAGGGACATGAGTGCTGGTATGATGCCCATGGGAGGTAGCATTTGCTTCAATTAGATGACCCCAGAAGGGCTCAGATGGATGAAACCCACTGCACTCCCTCAGTGGCTGCCCATGTAACTCCACAGAGCATCCCCAAACCCTCTGCCCTCTTACACCAAAGCCCCCTGCTTACACCAACGCTTCTCCCAGCAAGTACCAAGTCCCTGACCATAAGCCAAGGCACCCTCTTATTTTATGCCAAGCCTGGCCAACATGATGGAGGTCACATGAAAATGAAAAAATTAACGACTCACTGTAGAAGAAAGGGGGGGGGGGGAAGTGTTGAGCTCATGACTAAGCTTTGCAGCTCTTGCTATAGACAGGATTTGTACAGCCATGTTGATTTTTTATAGAAATAGTAAATCGTATTACACCCATGCTGCAAGACCAAAGATTCACAATGATACCTTAATACAGCTTAAATAAAAATAGCACTACCTGAGTCAAACTGAGCATGATAATGCTTTGTAATCCCACACTATTAGAGGATGAACAGTTGTATAGCAGTGAATCAACATGAGATACTTGCATTAGGAGACACTCCTTTTTCATGCTATATAGCAACATCTATGCAAAATGCAGAAGGCACGTGGTGTTTGTAGGAGGCACAGTACACAACAGGGGAAACAGCGCTATTACAGAATAATCCAAACCTGGTACCCCACTGTCTTCCAGCTTGGAAATCTTGGCTAGGAACTTACATTTTTAAAAGCAAAGCCTGCTTTTAAATTTTCCCTATTACAGTAAAAAATTAATGAAAAAGTTTGAATTTTAGAAGTTTTGGAAAAGTAAGCAATCCCAAAGCCTGTATGCGCCCAGGCAGAAGATTCATTCATAAAAACAAACATGGATGAACAGCAGTGTTGCACATTCATTCTGTTTTTCTTCTTAATATCTTTGAATGAGCAAACAGCATATACGGAAAGCAAACGTGCAACACAACACAGAAAAGCCTCAACAGTGAAAATACTAATAAAACCTATTTATAATGAAAATATAGAAGACAGACTCAAATAGCAATTTTTAAAGGTGGTAAGAAGGAAAAATGCAAGCTTTGATTAGTGACACATTAAACCATAATAAATTCTACTTCATTACATAAGCCACTCACACAAGGTACTTCATTTGCTATTGTGCTCCCCCCATTTGTTCTTTTTTAAGATACACTTTCCAATTAATTGCACTTCCCCCCGCCGCGGTATAGTTGTATGTATGGCAGACATACAGCCCTCACAGCTTCCTCCAGAGGGTTTTAGCAGACTGTGGGGAAAGGTAGCAGGAAAAGGTAATAGCACTGAAAGGTCTCCCTTTCCCCAACAGGATTTGAATCCTCAAACCAGGGAGTTTTCCAAGGCTGTAGCGCAGAGGATGCCCAGGGATGGGGGAAAACAGCCTCCAATTCCCCCTTGTCATGCCTGCTCCCTCCTCCTTTTCCTCCTCCTCCTCCTTCACCCCAGTGCTCAGCACGGCTCTGCTGCTGGCTTTTCCTCCCCGCAGAGACTGGATGCTCACAGGGAGGGCAACCCCATGGGATCCTGGATATGGGGACACGGGTGGGCTGTGGGGAAGCCAGGGAGATGCTGGCAGGGGCAGCAGAGGAGGAGCCATGCCAGGAGGCATGGGGATCCAGGGATGATGACATCCCAGTGAGGGGGGATGTCCTAGTGATGGAAAAGGTCCCAGAGCCAGACCATGGGGAGGTGTCTACAGCCTCGCTCTATGCGCAGGAGTATTTCCAAAAATGTCCCAGCACCAAGAGCAAGAGCATTCCTTGATTTCCGTGTCAAGCCACAGGTGGTCCTGAGGTACCTCTAGGAGCCCAACCCTCCAGTACTCCATGCAACCTCCCATTCAAGGGGAGCCACCTCCCCTCGAAAACAAAGGCTGCATAGATTTCAGCTCAGCTTTCAGTTTAAAAATAAAATGTTTCTCAAAGCCAGTTTGGTAGGACAGACCTGTCAGTCTTTGGCTGCAGAAAGTTTCACTTCAAAATTCAAGTCCTGGATGTCGCATTGATGCACACCAGCTCTGGACCAGAGAAGCGAGGAGGCCTGTTTCAGCTGCAGAACCCCATGTCCGTGCAAGAGACAGGCAGTTTCTGCTGTTGTTCACACCATTTCACGTCCCATCCTCTGCCTTCCCTGCCATGGGTCGCAGCCACTCACATGCTCCTCCAAAACAGCAGAGAGGCTGCAGTGATGCCACCGCTGTGGCCCTGCTGCATCGCACCTGGGACCGAGACGGCCCTCACGCCCACATCACATCTCCAACCTCCCAGCACAACCACCGCAGCAGCACCCCGAAACATGCCGAGGCATAGGAGACCCCAGCCTGGTTGCCGATTCGGCCGTCTTGCCAAGGGCGGCCCTGAGGTGGGTGCGTCTCCCATCGTCTGTCTGGCTCCCCAGAGCTGCTTATGTGGTTACAGGCAGAAACACAGGTAAGCAGCTTGCTCCATCAGAGCCCCCGGTACCCTGTCAGGAGAGCACCCAAGTGCCTGTTCCCCCCTTCCCTGGCCAGCACACTCACTTCCAGGTGTGCGCTGCTGGGGTAAAATTCAAGCTACTTTCAGGCACTTTCATAAATATTTTGTTTTCACAATGCTATACTTTGATCTGAAGCCACCCATATGCCACTGGCCACACATGACATTTTGGAAAATGCCCAGCTGGCTCAGCACTGGTCTGCCTTCAAGTCTGTCTCTTCCTATACGTTAAATATGAACTGACACAGCCAGACCACCATTAAGGCTCCATACAGAAAGTGTTACACTTTGGAGATGTACCTTCACACTGGTACAGATCATCTATATTCCCAAATTGGAACAAAGGACACACCTGAATTTGAACAGGCAAAGAGGGATAGAGACCATTAATGCAGCAAAAATGCGATCTATAAACACCCAACACCTCTGAATTCTGTTTGCAAAACTGCATCAGGAGCCCAAGTTTCCCTGAAAGGCCACAGGACCCTCATGCTTTTGAAAGTGCTACCCAAAGCAACTACCCAGGAGAAAGAAACATTAACTATGGCAAGCACAGTCTGGAGTATTAAGAAGGGTTTTTTTATTTATAACCTATTCAGGCGTTACCTGAAACAACATTTAAAAAAATCCAATTGTAAGTACAATTTAAACTGACAGTTTAAAATTGCCTGGTCTTTACACACATGGTATTACAGTCACCAACCCCATACTCCCCGCTGCCCTCAGGAAAAGAGAGCTTGATTCATCTTTCAACATCTCAAAAAGATCAACTGATGATCCAGGTCCCAATATAGCAATTATCAGTACAAACAGCTTGCAGGTTTATAATACAGATCCAATCGTAGCTGCAGGGCTGGGGAAGAAGAAGGGTTCATAAGCTATTACTCACAAGAGCATTTTGGCAAAAGGCAAACAGGATTCTTATTTTGGCCTTAAAAGACTCATGGGTTACGGATATAAGCCTTAGTCAGAAGAACTGTCTAGGGTTAAATTAGCTCCCCTTATACAGAAAACATGGATAACACCGTTTATTAAGTAGGGGATGTTTTCATCAATGAAAGATATAATTGTTGCCAAATACATTTAAGGGACATTAAATAAGACCCTTTTAAATGTTAAAGAAGCATATTCTGGCCAAAATTAACGCATATTTAAGGTGGACACATGCACAGTACAACACACCAAACCCCAGCATCCTCCCCCGCCCCAACAAGAAACAAGTACAGATGGCTACATTCTAGCTGTACAGACACTTCAGATCAACCTGGGACCATCTGTATCAAAAGGCACCTTATCTATGGAAAATAGATTGATTTGAAAGATAGAGAAGTCCATTAGAGGTTTGGGACATTCAGCTGTAGTTCATTAGTCAGTCTGAACACACAAGAGCTCTAATAGCTTGTATCCTGTGCACTAGGGAAATGCAACTAAAGAACAAACTTCCTGAGCAATTAATGGGTAATGATATAATTTGGTTAATTTCATTGGAAAGAAATCTAGAATTGAAAGAGGAAATAGGGTACATATTTCTCTAGAAACAACGAAAACAAACAGCAAAGGGTGCTACAGAGCAGAGTCCTGGCTGGCATTCGTGGGAAGAGATCAGCTCCACCAGAGGAAAAGAAACTGCACTGATTTACATCAGTGTAAGAGGTGGCTCTCTGGCTGCAAAGCCACAACATCAGCATTTCTTAGCAATCTCATCCTCCTGCAGCCCTTTACCAATTGAATATTTCGCTTACTTACAAATAAGGACACAATGAAGTGCATGCGAATGAAATACATGGAAGTCTTGGGTGCAGGCAGGACAAAATTAGTCACACACAGCAGAGATTAGTGTGAGTTATGCAGCTCATTTAACCCTCTGGAAGTTGCATTCCTTTAGATTAATACAGTCAGAACAGAAGGGAAAAAAAACCCCTAAGATTGCTCTCTGACACAGAAAACACTTTGTCCCACTGGACTGTGTAGGTTTTTAGTGAAAAATACAGCATAATTTGTACGGATTTTCCCTGAAGTCAAATATTTTAAAAAATATAACATTTATTTCACTAATCGAGTCTCAGGAAATTCATTATGGTGCAAAGGTAAAGCTTAACATTTTGATGCCAAACCCCTACTCAAAGACTAGTCCTGCCAGCTTTAAAATTAAACCATGCCACAATCTCAGCAAATGCAAACTCCTGCACCCAATGCAGAACAAAACCCAACACTTGTAGTTTCTATTACTAATTTAATTTTTCTATTACTAATTTAAAGAGTGCCTTGAAAGGAGCAGGCTCTGGAAAGTACTCACCACCTGCCTTGGAACTTCTTCAGAGAAAGTCCACAGGGCTCGATTGCCTGGAGGAGAAGACACAAATGAAACATGCTTTACATTACAGCTTTCTTGTAAGTGACAACCTTCCCACTTTTTGGCCTCACCTGTAAAAACCAATTTTCCCAACTGAAAAAGAAATCAGAATCAGTCAAAACATGCAAAAAACTTGCTCCAGTTCTCACCCTACACTGAGAAACAACTTTGTTGCCTGCATTTGCATTTTACTATTTCTCCTGAAATAGAAAACAGCTCCCATAGAGAGAAATCTGCATTTTTCAACAATTCAGACAGCAAATTCTTCTGGCATTTGAAAATCTGCTGAAATTACCCTTCCTACTTAAAATGTTTTTTGTAAAACTCATCTTTCAAAATAAGCAAGTATCAAGTTCAGATCCAGAAGGCTTGCTTGGCTTATACCTCAAAATATTACTATGCCAAGATCTAAAAACAGGAGAAAAAGAAGTAAAATATGAGAGCCAGTTTCAAGTTTTCTGAAGCCATTAAGCATTGCTCTGAAAGGTTAGAAATCACTTCTCTTTCTACTAAGCATGCTTCTCAAGAAATCGGAGTATAATAATTTGCATCCCTTCAGCATCTGCCAGCTGTGAATCCTGACAGTTCATCAACACTTAAGGAGTCACAGATAAAAGCACCATCAGCAAGCTCACCTGCTCCTGTGATTCCTAATCTCTCAAAATCTGTGGATTAGAAAATCGAAAACACGGGACTTGCTCCGATTCCCACCCTCCCACAGAGCGGACCATGATTTCCCCCACCACCCAGGCCAGGCACGGCTGGGAAGCATTCATCTCCTCCAGCCTCACCACACCAAATTCTTTCCTGCCAGACCCTTGTCTGACCCAGTAACCCCATAACTTCTGCAAACAAAATCCCACTGGGTTTGGGACCCTACTCCCAGGTGCCTCCAGCCCACCCCTAACACACATATTTGGTCTGCCCAACACAAAACCCCAGCCACAGAGATCCCAGACATTACCAAAGCCTCCCAACACTCTCCTTCAACACTTCACCATCCCTACAAGTAGGAGTTTCTTCCTTTTGTGATACCATTCAAACTCATTACCACTTGCCCCAAACCCACAGACATGGGGCAGAGGCTTCACGTTTCTCCCCTCACAGCAGTCTTCCAGACACTGCAAACCCATTGTGCCGATCTTCCACCTTCTCTCCAGACCAAACACCCCACTCCTTCCCATCTCTCCTCTTGGGTCCTGTTCTTCAGATTCCCGCTGGCCTCTCTCATTTTCTCCATGTCTTCCCCCAGATGCAGTGGGCTCCAGATCATGCTGGCTCCAGTACTCCAGAGATGCCAAAGCACCGGGAATGCAACAGATGGTACAAGTCCATCTCCCTGTTTATGGAAGACTGTGTCTGCTGCTGTTGGGGCAGGATGATGCTGGCAAAGCGATGTGTGACCCACCACAATCCCAAGATGTTTTCCAGCAGAGCCCCTCCAACCACCCCCAGGTAGTCTGTACAGCCAACTCATTCACCAGAGGTAACTGCAAGCCCACATTAACACTTTGGGGTGTGAATGATCACCCTCCAAGCTAATTTTCTGGCTTTATCCAAAGCTATTTGAAAATCTAATCCCTCCTCCCAAGTGCTTGTAACGTCCCCTAGTTTGGTGTCACCTGTTGAGTCTGAACCAGTACTTTATCAAATGCATCAATTACAATGACCCAAGCGACAGGGTCCACCTCTGGAAATACCCACCCAATACTTCTGAGCTTGACAACATACTGGAGCTAAGCCTGGAGCATGGTTAGCACACCTACATTGCACCATCCATAAGGCAAAAGTTTCGCCAAAATTCCTTTTCCCTAGCTTCCGAGAACATCAAAACAGTGCCAAAAACCTAACTAGGATTGAAGTACATCCTATCATCTATCCTCCTTCTATTCACAAGATGTGTTACCCTGCTGTAGAAGGAAATTAGGATGTCTGACATGATTTGTTCTGGACTAATCCGTGCTGTTACTTATAAGCACCCAGAAGATGCCTAGGTGGGAAATAATTTATTAACTTCCAGGCAAATACTGTAACAAAAGTCAGACTGACTGTACTGCAATTCCATCTCCTCTGTTTCAAAAAATTTAGCTCTATATTTTTTGCTTTTTCATTGTTATGGAAACCTCACAAATTCTCCACAGGTTTTTAGAAATAATCACCCAGAAGAAATTGAAAAGAACCGAAGTCAAGCAGCCAGCTGAAATCCAGCTCCTTCTACAAATCATGAGAGTGAGACAAGTGTCATGGAGGTGAGGTCAGGGCATCCCACCCTGCCATGGGGTCACCAGCCACCCCCTGCAGGTGCCCCCACCCCTGATCACTGGTGGTGCTGGTTGACCGGCTTTTACCGGACCAGCCCTGCCACGTGTGTCCTCCCAACATCTGGGGGGTTGTTTTAAACAAATCCTTCCCTAAGGCCCAGAGAAGCTGGAAGAAAAACTAAAGAAAAAGAGAAAAACCCTTAAGTGAGCACCCTCTAAGTGGTTCTTTTCTTATTTTATCCTGGTATCTTCCCTTGTCAGTACAGATATTAACTACATCAGTCTTCTGCTCACAGAAAGGATGGTCCAAGACTCCATGAAATTTTTTGCTACTCTTGAGATCCCCGGCAGGCACTCACAAATGTTGCAACCTGGCAGCAATACAAGCCTTTAAACAAGTCATTTTAGCTTCAACATCTTTTTAGAAAGAAAACCTAGTATCCTCATTTTATACAGGGATGGACGTTATCTCTCCAAGCTGCCAGCCCAATGAAACCCAATGAAAAGGCAAGGTAAGGATTGAACCACGTCAATGGCAAAATAGGAAACAACCCAGAAGCTCTTCCGATTTCTCTTCTGTGTCGCTGGTACAAAATTGTTGTGCCTTCCCCATTCAACAAACCTTACAGAATTGTGCAAGATTATTTGGCCATATTTACATGTTCAAAATAACATAAACTGGCATTTCCCAGTCCTTGGCTAGATTCTGGCATCCCAAAAGACTTTCAGGAAAAAAAGAAACGGCTACTTAAATTCTTATAATCATACAAAACCTTTGCTCCAACCTGATGGAGTAGAGGGTAACCAGACAGCACATGTTAATCTCTATGTTAACAGCACATGAAGTATTTAAATCCACTGCCAGTTAAAAGTAAGGTATAATTGAATTAGCAGAAGCAACTTATGGCAGAAATTCAATTACAAAGCAGAATTAAAGGAAGAGATGTCAGTAACTTTTGGAGGCTGGGCAGGAAGAGGCAAGTGCATCAATCTACTATTTTCAGAGCTGCTAGCAAAAAGCTTAAGGAGGAGTCTGCTCCAAAGAATCATTTGTAAAGATCCTCCTGAGAAAAAGAGCTTCATTGATGGACTGGAGAAACCAAGGTGACAAATGGTTTTTTTCACACCACACTTTGACCCATCTAGCAGGGGTAAAACTCCCTCCTGACGGTCATGCATCACCCACCCCTGCCTCCCCCGCAGGCACTGCAGCTCTGCTACGTCCTGCAGCATCCTCGGACCTGCCTTAGCTTGCACCAAAACTACTGCAGACACCTTTATTTTTCTTTTGTCTTGTTTTCCAAAGAGATTTTAACCCCATTCCTTTGCTTCAAGTCATAGACGACATATATTAAGTAGATTTCTTTCTACATGATAGAGAAGCCTCAAGCGTTGTGGGCACTTTTCTTTAATGGCCGCTGTTTTACCCTACCCTGTTCTAGCCTACATTTGTTCCTCTTTGGCTGATACTATCCTTGATCAATCTCAATGCTGATTACCAGTAAGGCCCTCCCACACCTCCAAGGTTCAGCTTTCATAACTGCATTAAGACAAATCAATACTGTTATTAATGCTGCTATGTTTGTGGATAGTGTGACCTGCCTGCAAACACCTCAGGCAGCAGTGGAGATAACTCCCAGCACTACATGAAGTCTCTGCTCTCCCTTATTTGCAATTTGTTTTTCAACTAGACTGCTATTTTATAAAAATGTGTTGGTTTTTTCTTTTTTTTTTCTTGCAAATGCAAGCTGGTGAGGGCTTGTAGGACATATAATTTTGCAGTCCCCTTTACATGTGGGTAGCAATAGTCCACAGACAGCCAAGAAACTAATTGTCCTGTCACTTGCAATGCAGTTGTGCTAGATGATCATTGTAGGTCCCTTCCAACTGAACTATTCTATTCAAATTTCTCTCCAGTCCCCCCCAGCCAGCCAGCTCATCACCCGCCACTGCACCCCCCCTTTGGCTGTTGCACTTCTACACGTGCTTGGGGATGCACCCAGACTGCCCGTGTAGGCGTGCCAGCACTCATACTGGCTGACAAACTGCTCTGGAGCGTGCCCGTCCACCCCTTCCTCCACAGCACCGTCTCTTCCCACTCACCTCTCGCCCCCTTTCTCCTCCTCACCTTTCACACCAGGCCCATAAGCCACCACGCTCGGAGCCCACCCAGCAGCTCTGAGAGGTCCCACCTCGACATATAATTCAACCCACAGTGCAAGGAAACTCCCAGAGGACTCTATCCTCCAGGTTTGTTTTCTTTAAGGCCCCTACATCCCAGAAGAGGCGTTGGTCAGTTCGCCCTGTCCGTCACGGGACTGTCACTACCCAAGCTCATTGCCAACCTGCCTAAGTCCCAGGGACCACTTACACTGCTCGGCACGGCTCAGCGAGCCCAGAGGCCACCACAGCCTGGCGCAGGCTCACTTCCCTCGGTTCCCAGGCAGGTTTTCCAGCCCATACTGAGCTCCAGGGTGCTACAACTCGAGATTTAGACCCTGGCTAATGTAAAAGGTAATTCAAGTGTTCTCCTCAATACCCTGCTATGGCTGTGGTGCAGATACACTTCAGGCTGCGCATGCCCTGAGGGGCTGGTACTGCTAAGAGAGACTTCTGTTGTGTCAACAGAATAAACTGCTGCCCCTCCTTTCTCTGCCTTGGATACTCCTAGTGGCACCTCTCCAGTTACCATTTCACCGAAGAAACATGCTTACAACACCCCCAGAAATGTATTACAATCCAGCCATTGCAATGGGAAGCTGATGTACCGAGACCCTGCAGCCTCCCCAGGAACAAGTCAGAGATTGAATGTTGCTCCCTTGAGCCCCAGGCCCTCAGCCAAGCCGCAAGTGCATCAGCTCTGGTAAGACAGGAGATACCTGCTTCCAGCTATCACCACAACAAGAGTGAATCCCAACTTGGACGCATCAAACTGGACGTATGCACTGAGATGGTCACACATCCCCAAACCCCTCAATGACAGTTCCCAGCAGTCACCATAGCGAAGCACCACTTCTCACAGGGATGACTGTAACCAGGCGGCTGCCAGAGCATGAAGGGAACACCAAGCACTGATGGGATCAGGAAATGGCAACAGGGAGGAGTTCAAAACATTCCTTGGAGGCTGTGTTTGCTTATTTGGAGCACCTTCTGCACCTACTGACTGAACAGACTGAACAGGCTCCCAGGCTACTTTGATTTCCCATGCTGTAAACCACCCTGCATTTTCAGAAGGTGTCCAACTCCTGCCAGCTCTCTGCCTTCAGGCTTTCTCCCTCTGCAGTTTATTTGGACAACTTTCCAACACAAATTTTTGCAACCTGCAGCTTGTTGCAGCACCACTGGTACGTACACCTGCTACAAAGCCACCCTGACACTGCTTGGTGAATTTAAGCTGTAACACTGAGGTGAAATGCAAAGCCAGGTCCACCTCTCAGCAGAGAAGACAGAACAAAGAATGGTGGATATTGCAGCATTAAAAAACCCAACAACAAAAACAAACAAAGCATGGAGAGTAGGGCTGCTGGGTGTTGTGGGGGTAGAGGTGTAGTATCTGCCCTGGCAGAAGGTTGTTTTCCTTCAGTTTCCCTTGGCACTCAGGTCTATCAGATAAGTCAACAAGCCCTGAGAGCAGGACAAGATGTTTACCTGGGTGCTTAAATGTAAACTCTCCAAGTGAGTAAGAGACCTACGCCTCTGCCTAGAAAAGTGTTTGTGACTTGTGCTCCTACCCAAGCAGGAATGTCATGCCTTAGCCGGGAGATATCAGAGTTGGGTTCATAGGAGTTACAGAAATCCAATCAAATGAACACATCTGTCCCGTCGGTTTTTACTGTGGGATTTTAGGAAACACTTTATGCTGCCCTGCATATCTCCATTGCTCTCTTTCCAGCACAGAAACACTTGGAGTACAATCGAAAAGCTTGGACCTAAATTAGTAGAAGATTAGGTCCACAGTAAGTAACTGTTGTTCCACATCTCCAAAAACCCACTCTGAGCATCCCCTAAGGCTTATTTATTGAACACAGCTGCAATGTAGTGGTTAAACCATTGACTGAAGAACAACCTGAAGTGTGCAGTACAAGAATCTTATCTCTGGCTGATGCTATCATAACACAAACAGTTATCCCTGCCAGATTCAGGGGAGCAACAGGGAAACCAATGGAAAACAAAAGAAGCCAGTGCAAAGGAGAAACCCGCATGCCAACAAAGCTTATCATGAAATACATCATGCGCTACACCACCACAGATGCATCTCGGTGGAGGCAGATGCGATTCCCCTGGCTTTGGAGGAGTTTTGCTTACTTCAACCCAAAGCTGCAGACTGCATTTCTGCATTACATGTCGGTTTTGGCCCCAATCCCTCCTGCTAACAGAACCTCTCAAAAGCTGGACGGTAACTTTTGGCCACTGAGGATGACCATGCCGTGATGCCCTGCTTCAGAGGGATGAGGAAGCTGTACAGACATCTCCTCTGCCCAATTCAATGAGTAATTAGTGTCTGCACTCCTTATCACAGTTTTATATAAGCAAAGCTATTTGGCTTATTAAACACACCCCAAACTTGGGTTCCACAAAAGCAACTAAAAGGAAACCACAACAGGCTAAGGAAGCTTTACAAATTCAAGGGTAAGCAGAGGCTGATTTTTCAGGACAGCACTAGGACTAAGACTAGAAGCCATGCTGGGTAAATTGATGTTATCACAGAACCGATTGCCAAAGTAAGCTGTATAAGCTCACACACTGCACTAAACTCCCCTAGAAGCTGTGTGCGCATAAAAGAAGGAAAGGAAGGTATGGAAATTCAAAGACTCTGCCGACTAAATGCATTACATTTTATTTGATCTAATTTAAATTGTCAGAACAAGCTGAATTACTTTCACTTAAATATTTTTCCCTTACTGAATTGCAGAGTTGTTTTGATGCTCGTTTTTTTTCCCCAAAAGACTATTGGCAAATGCCACATACTGCCTGGTCTGACTTGCACACAAGCGATCAGCCTACAGTTAAAAAGTCTACAGGCAGTTGGGGACAGAACAGTGCCAGTTATTTACTCTATTTCCTCTTTTAATTTTTTTTCCAATACAATTAACTAAATTATGTCATTACACATTCATTGTCCAGGAAGTTTCTTTCTTCCCCTTTTTAGCCTCCTTTTCAGTTGCATTTCCCTGCTTCACAGGATGCTCTAAACTAAACATTAGATTCAAGTTACACAATAAAGATTTGGGAGGGATGGAATGAATAAGGAAGGTCATGGGAAGGGAGGTATCTGCTAAAATAAGACTTGCTAAACAGCTAGGCAGGACATAGTGTCAACTGCCTTTTATTAAAGCAGACTGCAAATTTGTAGCAGCTAAGATACCAGGTGGAGGGACACAACAGAGCAGCAGTTGAAAGAGTTCAAAAACTTTCCAGGGACTGAATGAAGCCTGAATTTATTCAAAAACCAAATTACAGTGATAAATGCTGTTATGGCACAACCAAGGTGCCTCATATAACCTTAACCCTCTCTTGCATATTGAGGCTCTTTTACGCTACATAAAACCACTCCAGCTACGGAATACGCAGCTGCATTTAAATTGAATTTATCGCAAACTAGTGCTCCTGGGCAGATCATTTATTCGTTTAAAAAAATTTACACATTCTCATCTTTATAATTACAAGGGGAAAACTACCTTGAAAGCAAAGCAAAAACCAGATGCACCAGTGTCTTGTTAACCTCCAGAGAGCTGGAAAAGCAACGTTAAGAGCAAAACTTCCTGCACACATCAATCACAGCTTTAGAGGCTGTAAAATATCAACCTCAGGTGACAAAGATTTTTCGGGGCTGATGGGTCTTCCCTGCTCTGCCAGGACAGGCTGTCGCTTCCCCGCAGGCAGCCCTGCCGCAGCCTGCGGCTTTCCTTGGCACGGGCTGTCCCGGCACAACCGGGAGATGTGGAGATGGGGTTCAGCCAGCAGCAGAGCTGTCTGAAACACCGCCGGGTGAACCCCTCCTCTGGAGCCACAGGGACACTCAGGTGACAGTGCGGGAAGTCCCTTCCTCTTTGTACGCAGTGGGAGCCATGACCTGCGTGAAACCAGGCTTCTGGAGAAGACTGGCGGGTGACCACCTTGAAGTCTACGCTTTGGGATCTGCCACTGTTGTTGCTGCTCCAGTTAGGGATTTTATCCTCACCTTCCACTCTGACTGACATTAAGAAATGGGTTTAAACGGAGGCCAATAACAGGAAGCAGGAGCCTGGCATCTCCACAGCTTGACGTGGACAGCAGGGTGAGCTGGTGGAGCAGAGGAAACAAGCGGCGGCAAATGGGCACCCCGCAAATCTTGCGTCATGCCAGCTGCCGGCTCCGGCCAGAGCCACAGAACCTGGCACGGGGATGTCTAAAATGCTGTCACAGATGGAGGTGGCAGCCGTGCCCGGCCCCGAGGAGTTCAGCCTGCGGCACCGCTCTGCCCCAGCACCCGCACGTCTTCTGCCGGTCAGAGCTCACCCAAACACTGGGCACGGGACAGCGAGCGTGCTCACATGGAAAGCAGAAGGCACAACACTGTACACCTTGTGATATTTAAAAGCTACCAACAGTTCGTCTTTCTGTCTAATGACTGTTACACCAGGAGGCACACTCATTACAAGCCCCTGCACAGGCATTAATCTTCAATAGTCAGCCCAGTCTTTTGCATGCGTACAGCTCAAGAATATTAAAAACTTCCCCCAAAACATTTTTGCAATGCTTTCATGAAACCGAGCAAGCAACACAGAGCATTTTTGCTAGAAACATGCCTCCCCACCAAGCCTAAAAATCCACTAAGCCCATTAACGAGGCATACAAGACCCCAGCACCAGCCACAGGCACCAAGCATCTGAAAGCAAAGCTTGGCAACAAGATGCAGCTAACTCAAAATGTCCCACCACCAATGGGACTAGCCAATGCCTGGCTGTGAAGCTCCCAGTCCCCAGAAGATGATGGCTAAGCCAACTGCTGAGGAAGAATATCCTTGAACATGTCCTGCAACAAGCCAGAGCTCTGGAAACAGCTAGCAAGGGCACCTTCACTTCCAAAGCATGCCTCATGAACTCAACCCATAAAAACGAGTGCTCAGTAAATTCACTTGTTTCTGGTGCTATCAGTTCGTAACAGCTTGCCTCACTTAAGGGACAGGACTTCTGGAAAGCTGCAGCACACACCTTGCAAACAGCCTGCCAACAGTCCCCATGGGGGTGATGAAAGACGTGGGCAAACACCAGGAGATCTGAGACAGGAGAAATCACAGTTGGTGCAGCTGAGAAGCTCAGATCACATGCAGTAAGCCATTTTGTCAGAAGAGAGACCCCCTCCTGTGACAGGCACAGCAATCGCTTCAGTTCTCTGCGCTGGAGGATCCAGCAGTACCTCAGCAGGCGTTGGCAATGGGATTTTCTCCTGTAAAGACTCCTCTTCTCCTCCTGGCTGGCAGGGAGATGTTACTGGAATCACAGATCCCTCCTCCTGCAACCGCAAGCTGCTTTGGAGGGCTGTTCACGATCCGAACAGGGCAAGACAGACTCTTTGCTCCTTTGCAAAGTGCCACCAGGGTCAGGATGTTTCCCATGGGGACAAGCCTGCCCGGGCAAGTCAGCCTGCAGGTTCAGGGCATACTTAAGGAGATGTGAGAGGAGGGCTAGAGGATGAATTAAAAATGAAGGGTGGTCTTCCCTCACTTTGCCTATCTCCTGAGAAAAACACAGCTCTTAGTAGCTTTACGGCCAGATTTAGGAATGAATGACATTTTAAGAAGCATGACACCAGCAGAATAAAAAGTTGTGGCTGCAGCCTACAGAGCTCATTCTCATTTGCTTTCAGACCATTACCACAGCTCAAATTAGCCTCAGCTGGAATTAAATCCAATTTCCATTAAAAAAAAAAAAAAAAATCTTCTGATACATCTTCTGACAACCCTAGAAGAGCCCGTGACTGGCCCAGGCAAAGCCGCTGCTCCTGGGACGAGCCTGGTGCGGAGGAGCACAGCATCCCCAGGCTCACACTGTGCTCCCTGCGGGGACAGGCACATGTGCAGTGACCAAACTCCTGTCCCGACAACCTGAGAAGGGGCCACAGCCATCACTGAGGGTACAGCACCCAGCAACCCCTCCCGCAGCCAATGAGCTACCAACAAGGGAGCCAACTGAAATGGTCTCCCACAACTGGTTTCAGTGGGCTTGCTCCACGTCAAACCTAAGCCACGTGGAATCATTTGCCATGAGATTTGGGGGAATCAGGCTCCTTACACCAGGGACAGGCTTGGCCTGCCACCCTCCGCTGGATGTAACCATCTGGGCTTTATTGCACAAAGCCAGAAGAGAGGCTGGACACAAGCATGTGCTCATTCCCATTTAAATGGTTCTGGCTTCCAGAGACTGGTCACAAAAAGGTGACTGTCAAATACCTGCATTTCCAACCCCTATTTTATTTTGCATAAGTTCCTCCTTTAATAAAATCCTACACACAGGAGCACCCATTGTCTGGAAAGCCCCCCAGAATTCCTCTGAAGCAAAGCTGACATACACGAGCTCAAGAGCAATAAAACGCAGCCCAGCAAAAATCAAAGTAGTGTCTCATCACAGAGGGCCTTTTATGCTGAGCCTGCTTTCTTCTCCCCTCTCCTCCATGCAGCAATTCCAGCTCTCTCGGTACAAAAGCTTTAGGAGGACAGACACCACGGAGAAAAGACTGGGAGGGGTGACACAAGACACACAGGTATTGACCATTGAAGGAGAAACTCGAATTGGAAACTGGAAGGAAGAGTCCCAGCTTGTTCCAGAACAATGCTTTGACCACTCTGCAGAGGACTACGAAAGGCAGCTGCCTGCCATACCCACCGGCTGGGTAGCTCCTGCCAGGCCTGTGCTCCCAAACCTAAGTTTCAAGCTGCTGCCTTCCCTTCAGCAATAGTGAAGGGGATACAGGATTTTCAAACATCTTCTAACATATTTAACAGGTGTTGCTTCTAGGACCTTTCCTAAACACAGCAAAGTATGCTCGCTTTCTTTTGAACACACATTTCATAATTAAAGTTGGTGCTAATGGTTATGCATTCACAACATCATCCCTTGTAATTCCCACTCCCCTCTCACAGCAAGCAGCTCTCATCAACCAGCCCCAACTCATCCTCCAAAGGAAAGTCTGCTTCTCCCCAGATAAGTTTTAAGAAAGACAAAGCCATGTCTTTGGAGAAACACCATTTACCTTCTAAAAAAAAAAAAAAAAAGCTTCACTAAAGAGGAGAAGGAAAGGATGCCCCGCAAATGCTAACTGGCTTTGACGGCGGCTATCTGCAGCACAACCAAAAGCAGCGAGCTTTCTCCCTTCACACCACTGGCGAGCTGCCAAGAACAGAGCATCCTGCGCACAATGCCCTTTAGAAAGAAAAAAACAAACCTGAAAAAAAATCCTGCTACCTCCAAGCACGGGAAACCATCCCTTCTGCACAGACACGCTAGTCTGTGCGGAGCAGAGGTGAATGAGAAGCACACCCACACGCTAGCTCCCAGCCCCCCGAAGGCATTTCTTTTCTTCCCTCCTCCCACTGCTGCCGCCACCCCCGTCTATTTTAAAATGACTTTGCATGAGCCACGTGCCAACTTTCAAGCATCAGCAAGATGTATCTCCTTATCCCAAGCCCAAGCCATACCATCCATCACATGCTTGTATTTTCAAGAAATTACAAGAATTTGGGGGTTGCGCACCAGAAGACACACGTGCGTGCTCCCTCTCCCCAGGGCACTCGGTATGAAATGCTTCTTCCACTTGTGGGAAGTACGTTCCTGATGCTGGCATGCTGCATGGCTGAGGAATCAAAAACAAACCCCTCTGCCACTCTGACTAGTCCAACGGTTAATTCATTACGATAAACCCATTGTCCAAAACAAAAACATAATTTAATTGCTAAACCAGCTGCCCAAGTTTAGTCGTTGCTCTTGGCAAGCATGTCAGGATCTCAGTACGCCTCGTTTTCCGCAAGCATCTCTGTAGGTACATGCCATGCCTTCCACCCTTGGAAGTCTCCAGGTGTCCCTGTCACCCAAATCCAGTGTTTTCCAACCCAAGTGGATATTTAAAGGGATATCATCAGCTCAGAACACCTCTCTGAAAACATTAAGATTGCAGCAACTGAAATAATAGCAAGCATCCCTTTTTTTCCGCAGTTGTTAAGCATGCATTTATTCAGCTGCACCCTCTCCCGTTTAGGCAGCCTGATCTCCCTTGAAAAAGAGGGCAGAAAAAGAAAACAAGGCTAAAACATATTTGTAGAAGTCACCAAAAAGAACTGGCAGAAGGTCTCAAAGACTGATGCATGAACTGTATGTAACTATAGCTATGTCTAAGTTTTGTTGCTGGTTTTTTTTCCCCAGCCAGCTGCCGGCATGGGTTGCCACGGTATCTCAGCTAACACAGATCACCAGTGAGAATTCCTTAAAGTACCTGCTGCTTTCTTTGACTTTAAAAAGATACACACTTACAAGACAAGAGACACTGAAATAGTCAGAGTACCATTGCCATCTCTTCCACCCTGGTTATTCACAGCTATCTACAAACCTACTGTGCGAATTATAAGCAGCATTTCTTAAAAATAATACAGGTGTATTTCATGCAATGCAATCCAGAAGAGCTGCAATATTTCTTAGATTACAAGATGCATCCGGCCCTCCCAGCTCCTGCCTTCTAATTCCAGTACAATCAGTGCCAGGAGAATGCATAATTCATCCCGCAGTCAATCCTATGGGTCTCCTAGTCATTAAGCAACAGAACCCTGAACTTCTAGAAAGGTCACATTTCCAGGAGGTTCAGCTGAAGAATGTTCTCTCCTATCTACTGAAAGCTTCAGGGAGGTAAGGTAAGATAAGGTAAGGAGGTCCTTCGTGGAGCATTTGCCCCCATTGTTTAAGGATTCACAATTACTTTGCTATCGCAGTGTGACAATAGGAAGAAGATATTTATCTGAGGAAGTCAAGAAATGCAGAAATCAATATGTTAATTAGCAGATTAGCAAAACACAACCGACCCATGAAAGCTTTTATATAGCAAAAGGCTGATGAAGATAAGCGTTTGCATTTGTTATACTCTCAGGATGGTAAAGGATTATTGGAACAACAGAGATTTCAGGCATTGATTTAAAACATTTTCTGCTCATTAAAGCTAAAACCCAACAATTTTGCAAGAGCAAATCCTTCCACAATCCATGGGCAGGATCCCACGCAATACAGTAATACAGTCAATACGAACTCAGGTAAATCACCTCTTGCCAAAAGAAATTTAACTTCAGTCCGAGTTAAAGTCCATGAAGATGCAGAAGTTGGACACAGACTATTTTCTAATACAGACAACAAACAAACTGATCCCACATACAGACATTATGGGAAGCATCCTAGGTACATGAGGAAAAACACATTTAAAAAAAATTTAAAAAGCCTGGTTTTCTTCCATTCACTGGAAAACATATTGCATTTGTTATTGAATCTAACCTAAAAGTCATGCTTGAAGGAAAGACCAGTAGTTCTTTGGAAAAGTGGGAGATCCTCTTCCCATGAGTATCAGTGCATCTTGCATACGCTGACAGCGCAACCTCATTCCTTACAGTCTCACATCACTAAAAGCAAGAAAAAAAACAAAAAACCAACAATACAGAATTTTAATTCAGATTTCCCCCTTGGTCTACCAGCATTCTTGCCTCACTCACATCAAAGTAATCAACACTCAAAAGAATATTGTCTTGCTTGGGGAAAAAAAAAAAAAAATCATGTTGCATGAGTATTTTTAATTGCAACCATTTCTAATCACAGATCACATACTTTCTTATTTTTTGCCCTTTTTTTTTTCCAGAGTCATAATCCAAGTTTAATGTTGCTTAGGCTACAAAGTAATCTCTATCATCAGCTCCGGACAACTGGCCCATGTTATTGCCATGCCCATGAGCTCGTGTGGCAGAACGAGGTACCACGGTGCCAGCTGCGACACATAGTGAAGAAAGCATCGCCTGCGCCTACACAGCGACAGCCTCATTTGAGAACTCAAAAGGTTTGCCTACACTTACACAAGGTCCTGCCGGTGCAAGCATCCAGCTGCAAGAGCAAACGCTACTCCTGCAGCTGGCAGAACTCCTCTCACCGTTGCAAGTCCCTGAATGGACTAAGCTATGCCAACAAAAAGCACTTTTTTCGCCAGCATAGCTGACTCCTCGGCAGAGCTGCTGCCAGTGTTGCGACAGCCACTCTATAGCAGCATGCGCTTTTTTTCCCCTCCCAGTTTCGTACACTTCCATCTCTACACAGGGAGACCCTAAGTTTAAGCCAAGAAACAAAGAAAAGCAGAAAATAGGTGTCAGGAAGAGGTGATGCTTGCCTTGCTGGCTGCCCAGCATCTCCCCCCCACTAACCTAAGGGAAGATGTGGGGAGATTATCTGCCTTTTTCCCCGAGCCTCACCACACTAGATGAAATCAAACATACACGGCTGTAAGATCCTTTCGCCTGAATCAAAGGGCTCCCGATCCAAGCATCTGAGAAGAGTCGAGGCACCAGCAGCGAGGTGGATATTCAGTTCCGGAGCAGGCAGGGCCCCCCACAGGCTCCTTGCCGGTTCTGCTCCCCGGCTGCCGCGGAAAGCACCCCATGATGGTGGTGGGACCCCACTTAGGGCAGCGTTATCACACCAGTGGGCTGCTGAAATAGCCCCCTGATCTTTGCTCGAGTTTCACCTCAGGCAAGAAGAGCTTTTGAACGCAAAACCACAACAAATGGCTTCTATTGGGAAAACTGCAGAATATTTTGGGGAGGGAGTAATTGATTCCTCCTTTCTTTCCCCCCCAGAAAAAATCTGATCTCCCCACCAGATTTTCACTTGTGAATGGGATTACAGGCTAACGCTCAGTTCCAGTGCTTGCCTGTAAGTATTCCTGTGAAAAAACTCAGGATTCTGTCCTAAAGGCACAAATTACCCAGCTGCGAGCAGGAGACGCAGACCTCCAGAACACCCAGCTGTTTTTCTCAGCGAACCTTTCATTCCAGATGATGCACTACACGACCTTTTCCCGAACCGAGCAGAAACTTATTTGCATGGGAACTTACTTGTAAACACACTTGCCCTGTTTTATTCCCTCTTTCTCGCGGTTCTCGATACTCCGGCAGCTATTGTGCTCCAGCAGGTCCCCCCCGGCAGCCCGATGCAAACCACGGCTGGCAGACGCCTTCGCTGCCACGACCTCCCGGGAGCAGGGTGTCCCCCCTCGCCCCGGGTTCAGGGGACCGGGGGGACGTCGGCCGCAGCCATCTGGCCTCCAGCGCGGCCCGCAGACATCTCCCGGGGGAGGAGACGGCCAAAAAAGCCTACTCACCAGAGGCAAAGGCCAGCCTTTCTTAGTGGCCGTTTGGGAAAGTGGCAAATAGAAGGTCCGGATCTGGAAGAGTTGACTCAAAGCGCCCTGCAACATTCACGCGGCGGGAACTTCGCCGGGTAAACCATTAACCACCCGAAAGCTGAGCTGCGTAACTCCCTCCATCATCAGGCGAGACTCGTACACACCCCACAAACACACGCGCGCTGCGTGTGTGCGCACACACGCGTACACACACGTACGGGTATACAGACACAAGCACGGACAAACACACACGAATACGTACATACACATTTTTCCGCAGGGCAGGGGAACACGCCGGCACTGCCCACGCTCGGGGCGAGGCGGGCGCTGCCACCGCAGCCCCACCGCGAAGGGGCCGGGGCCGGGACCGGGGGGATCGGCTCCGCATCCCCCGACGTCCGCTCCGCTCCGCGGCGTTGGGGGGGGTGGGGGAGAGGGTGTAAAAGA